>NW_017307359.1:105170-110289 GCF_000935625.1 Nanorana parkeri
AGCAAAGGAAATTAGTATTTACTTCCTATGCTCTGCAGCTCCATCTAGTGGCCATAGTGCAGTATTACATTACATTTGACCGAAAAAGAAAGTATACTAAGAATGTTCCTTTTTACCTCTATTCGCAACAGAGTAAAAACAGCCAATTCGATGAAGGAAGGACAGCCGTCCTTCCTTCATCGGGGCTTGTGAGTTGCTTTTTTAATTGAATCCCTTTGGGAAAATTTGGATTCAGGTTACCTACTGACAGTAGTCCGCACCACAGGATTGGAGTTTCAACATGTGACCGCAATCTCACATACGCTGAAACTGGAGATTGTGGTCACATACGCTGCCTCTGTTGCACCAAAATCCTGACCAGAGTTGTCAGCACTGCGTAGTTTTTCTCTGATGGACTACAGAACACCTTGTGGGATAGGAATGATGAAGAGGGGGGAAGTGTCTTGTAGTCCATCAGAGGAGAACAGGGCAGACCTGACACCATTACTTGGGATTTCAGAAACAGAGATTTATTAAAAAAATGTTTGGCCAGACATTCACTTTAATCATCCCATGTCAAACAAAAGTATCCATAAGTCTAAAAATATAGTTTATCACAATTTCCATGGAATGACATTATTCGCTGATACGGATACCAGTATTGGCAGAGCCGTAGCTAGCTCTTTTTGCGCCCGAGGCAAGAACAGAAAATTGTGCCTCCACCGAAAATAGACGTGTGCGGTATGTGACATCATGTGCCCCGCGTCCAGGATGGCGGCACGCATGTGCCTCTGCCCATACAGGTGGGGGAGAGCAGCGGGGAGCCGAAGAGAAGCTGGAGCCTGTGCCGCTCCTCTTCTCCCTGCCAAGCCGCGGCTGTGTTGGCCGCCTGGCACCCCTGTGTTTGCCGGCGGTACAGGGGAGAGGGGGCAAAGCCAGGCCGGCCCTGGCTGTGCCCCCTCTCAGTTGCGCCTGAGGCGAGTGCCCCATGGTAGCTACAGCCCTGGGTATTGGTGCCGATACCGAGTACTTAGGCGAGTCCACGTATTTGCCAAAATGCTCCGATACCTTCCCCGACACTGGAACTCCCGGGCAGGGGGAGATCTCCCTCTAACTAGCAGTGCCGAGGGAGCATGGAGCCAGCTTCCTTTCCAATCAGGAAGCTGGGAGGCTGGTTATGATATGTTGCCTCGCTTCCTCATTGGCTAGGAAGCCAGCTTCACTTGCTGATAGGCAGCCTGGCTTCCTGACCAATCAGGAAGCCAGGCAGCACCGCATGACCCGCCGCCCGGCTTCCTGGATTGGCCAGGAAGCCAGGCAGCCTCAGGAAGTGAAGCGGATGTTCTTTTGATAGAACACCGGCTTCCCGGGCAATCAGGAAGCCGGGCGGTGGGTCAGATGCGCTGCCCAGCTTCCTGATAATTGGGGCACACGGCAGCGGTACTCGGTATTGGTGAGTACCGGGAAAAAAATATTGATACTTGTACTCGATACAGAAAAAACGGTATCCATAATATATACATTAGATAATGGGAAGCCGGCCTTACTCATGAGATGTCACAAAGTATTTGGTCACAGCTGGATTTGGAAAAGGCTCTCCATGCTCTCCGGGCAAATCTTCAACCTTCCAGCGATCACCACCATTTTCATCTATGGTCCAGTGCTTGAAATCCTCTACACCGTGGTGGGGGAGGTGGGGACAAATATAAAAGAGGCAGATAGTTTAGACAACACGCAAAATTTCATTATCAGATAGAGGGGTCTACTTATATACAATTGCAGAACCCATTCACCCTGCAGATCTCTGTGAATATTGTTCATTCTATGCGAATTATGGCAAAAATGAACGTTCTTAGTAAATTTTCTTGTAATGTGATGTAATCCCTCAATGCAGCCACTAGATGGAGCTGAGGAGCACAGGAAAGAAGTGGTACAGTACATACAGTATTATGTATACATTGAACCTGAAATGATCTTTCTCCTTTGCTTCTGAGCTCCATCTAGTGGTCATAATGCCGTATTACATTACATTACATTGGACCTGATAAGAAAACATACCAAGAACATTTGTTTTTGCCTCCATTCACACAGAACAAACATTTACAGAGACCCGCAGGGTGCATGGCTCTGTGACATGTTTATAAATCGACCCCATTGTGTTCAGTTTCTGCCAAGTTTGTCAGTACCCAGATCAATTTTGTGATTTGAAATAAATTGTAGCCACAGACAGTGTGGGGAATTAATATTATAGCGGAATTCGGCTGATCCTTCGGCTCTTTCTTCTGCCGCTGGAGCCCTTCGGTTCAGTCGAAACAAAGGGCTGCTGTACGGGGTATTCCCTATAGCCCGTAACGCAGCGGAAGCTGGCGAATGGCCTGCCAAAGGGCTGGCAGTTCGCCACGCAAATGACAGCTGGGCGGAGCCAGCCGTGATCTCATGGCTCGCTCTCCCCAGTTGTAATGACAGATCAGCGTCCCCAAATGACCTGGGGATGCTGATCTGTCATTAAACAATAACAACTGGGCGGAGCTGGCTGTGACATCACAGCCATCTCCGCCCAGTTGTTATTCATTGGCAGGGACATGCTAGAGATTCTAACAGGTGCCGGCCAATAGGAAACAGTTGGGAGGAGCTAGCTGTCACTGCTTTTTAAAAAAAAAAACTTTATTTTTTTAGACTTAACATTTAGTTAAATTTTTTAAAATATTTTTTCAACTTCTTTTTTTTCCTACTTTTTTCACCATTTTCTATCCTGCTCGGTGCCACGGAGGTACCGAGCAGAATAGCCGAACCGAATGCCGCTCTGCAGCATTCAGCTATACACTCACTGCCGTTCGGCGCCTATGTGCATAGGGGCGAACGGAAGCGAGTGAGCTGCCGGAGCTTCGGCTCAGCCGACCCAGATGTTGGATCGGCTGAGTTGAGGTCCTTCTGCACTTTGGCTCAGCCGAACATACAGAGCATGTTCGGCTGACCGAAGTGCAGCCGATGTACGGCTGAAATCAGCCGTAGTGAATAGCCAAGCGTTGTTAGGCTCACTTCACTTCGGCTCGGTTGCTCACCCGGCCGCCTTCGGCAGCTTTGTGAATAACCCCCTAAGAATGTTTGTTTTTGTCTCTATTTGTTCAGAGACTCGCCAGGCACATGGGTCTGAGAATTGTTTGTAAATAGACCCATTCATGTTGTTAAAGGAGAACTATGGGGTCAGTGTTTTTCCCCATAGTTCTCCTAAGGGTCACGGGAGGACACAAACTAGCGTCCTCCCGTCACCCAAAGCTCAGTATATCGCGAGCTACAGCTCATTATATACTGAGACACCGCAGCCGGGACGGATCCCGACATCACTGTCGATGATTGACAGCTGGCTCTGCCTATCTAGAGGCAGAGCTAGCTGTGCCCACCCCCTCCCCCGTTCGTTCCGTCAGTCAGCGCTGGAGGATCGGAGCGGGGAAGGGAGAATCCCTGCAGGGAGCCGTGAGTGACAGTCACGGCTCTCTGCAGGGATAGATCGAGAAGTGAGCGAGCGACGGTATGTGCTCTCTCACTTCCCGATCTATTGAGCCGACGTGTAACAGTCTCATTGTCACAGGTCGGCTCGAACTATGAGGCTGAGTGAAAATCACTCGCCTCATAGTTCTCCTTTAATAATATTCTCCAACATTGTATAATAATATTGCTCAAAGATGTCTAATATGTTTCATTATTATCGGAAATTCTAACAATTCTGTATAAATAAGCATAATTGTTCCTCTTAGAATGATAATAACAATAAATTATTAATAATAATGATATATTGCTCACCCAGAGCACATGGATTTTTGATCAGGTTCATCTTCAGGCTAGACAGAGGACAATTATTCTTTTTAGTAATAGATTAAAATAATTTATCAGATAATAATAAAATCCAAAAGATTGCAAGAAACACAAAACACAAAACTACTTAAAGTGGCATTAATGTCAAACTCCCCCCCCCCCCCACTTTAAAAAATGATGTCTCTCAATCCGATCTTCTTCTTCGTTACTGTCCTTGTCAGCCTTCTCTCCAGTGCTGGTGCGGGTCTCCGATCCAGCGCTGACTCCTCTGTCCTCTTCTCTCCCACGGTGTCTGTGCGGGTGCACGCTGCTCCAGAGACTTACCTTGTCTCCCGGCCGAATATCTGAACTGCGCATGCACCCGCCCCAAGATCCTTTGCGGCCGCCCGAGAAATTTTCAGATGTTCGGACAGGAGCGCGCAGCGGAGACACAGGTAAGTATTAACCCTTTGAAAAAGTTTTTTTTTCTTCTTTTTTAATCGTTCTGCATATATCTACTGCTTGCTAGCCTTATACATATATATACACTGAGTGGCCAGATTATTATATACACTGAGTGGCCGGATTATTATATACACTGAGTGGCCGGATTATTATATACACCGAGTGGCCGGATTATTATGACCACCTGACGTTTGTAGGCAAATTATCTATAATTTGGCGCTGAAGTTGCTAGAGGGCCAGACCATTATAAATAGGGAAGCGGGTTGGTTACCACGACAGTAGAAGTGATTTGTCTCTGAAGATATGGGGAAACAACGCGATGTAACAGCCTTTGAACGCGGGATGATTGTTGGCGCTCGGAGCCATGGAGCGAGTATCAGCAAAACAGCAGAATTCGTTAAATGTTCAAGAGCAGCTGTTGTTAAAGTGTTTAAAGACCGGACTGTCAGCCGAAAATCTGGGTCTGAACGTGCGAATTGTGGCCGTCAGCAACTAGTCAATGTTAGGGCAGAATGGGGGAGGGGCAAGACTGGTACAAGACAACAGAAGGGCGACAGTGCCGTGTCAGATTCCTCGCATCACCTTTCAACATCTCGTGGAGTCACAAGACGGCCCAACCAAGTACTGATGGGGTGGTCATAATAATCTGGCCACTGAGTGTATATATATATATATGCAAAAACATGCCAGGGTTTAATAACCATTTAAATACTGTATCTACTGAACCCTTGCTGGCCATAGGGATGAACGAAGTTGGTCAATTTCACTTTGCTGAAATTTCTGCCAAATTTCTGCCAAATAGGGACGGTGCTTCGGTTCCAGGTAGATGAAAGTGTTTTATAATGCTGTTAAGGGCTATAATTGCTCTAAAGTTTCCTCTTTT
>NW_017307359.1:110345-111095 GCF_000935625.1 Nanorana parkeri
TGTGGAAAAGAAAAATAGTCCAAATTGCAACTTTGCAAACTTAAGAGAGGAAAAAACGTTAAAGAGACAGTGCAAAGTTCATCTCTATTTCTTGGTGTATTTTATTGTTATTTGCTGTTTTTTTTATTAACAACAATAACAGTAAAACATTTCAAAAATAATTTAAAAATTGTGTATTGTCTCTTTACATTCTGCAAGATGATATGTGGTTTCTATTTCCTGTGGTCTACAAAACCTCAAATAACAACAAAATTCATCAAACTGCACAAAATACAACAGTAAATATGCCAAAAAAAAGAAAGAAAGAGCTGACGTATTTTTAAATTTTGCCACAAACTGCAATGGCGAATTAAAGTCCACGTTGTGTACACAGGAAAACTCACTTGTGTGGGGCCCACATATCTGCAGTCACGGTCCAGGCAGCTGAACGAGATCTCACTTCCACTATATGTAACAAAATAAAACAGATAACGAGAATTACAATCAACACACAGAACATCAGAAATGCTACATCAAGAATAAGAACAAATACTGAGAATTACACCCGGCATACAGGACAATAGAAGTGCTACTGTGCAGAGACCATACCACTTACTGTCCTTCATAGAGATTGTTCCTCACCCCCTGGCATTCATAGAGTTTGTTTTCCACCTAATGGCCTTCACAGAGATTGTTACTCACGTATTGGCCTTCATTAAGATTGTTCCTTTCCTACTGTCCTTCATAGAGATTGTTCCTCACCTACTGTCC
>NW_017307359.1:114039-132029 GCF_000935625.1 Nanorana parkeri
TGTTCCTCTCCTACTGTCCTTCACAGAGATTGTTCCTCTCCCTCTGTCCTTCACAGAGATTGTTCCTCTCCTACTGTCCTTCACAGAGATTGTTCCTCTCCTACTGTCCTTCATAGAGATTGTTTCTCACCTACTGATCCTCAAAGAGATTGTTTCTCACCTACTCATCCTCATAGAGATTGTTTCTCACCTACTCGTCCTCAAAGAGATTGTTTCTCACCTACTCGTCCTCAAAGAGATTGTTTCTCACCTACTCGTCCTCATAGAGATTGTTCCTCTCCTACTGGTCCTCATAGAGATTGTTCCTCTCCCTCCTTCCCATATTCTTCCAACCTGCAAATAATTTGTTCTACAAAAAAAGCCATTTCTACTAACACCCCAGAGAAAGATCCAGCCCTGAGGTGGATGTGACTGGGAAACTACAACCAAGTAGGTGGACTGGGTCATCTGCTGAGACCTTGAGATAAATTGTGCTAAATGTCAAATAATGTAATACCAGAGGGACCTACATTGTCACCGCTGAGATGTTCAGTGAAAGGGACGTTTCAGTCTCTCCAATTTATACACTGAGAAAAGTGAAATTTGCTAACCTAGCTCCATAAAGATTAACCACATTAACAAGGGACATGTGATCGGGGAGACAGTGTTTGTTTTGCTAATTAGATGCTACGTGTGCTGGAACATTTCTACATTGTATTATATTGTTTTATTGTATTTACAAGGAAAGCTCAGCATAGCTAAGTGTCTGTGTCATACCACAGCCCTCACATGCCATCGAATAGGGGCTATATGTCACAGTTCCGCTGCAGACTTTTGTCAATAGCCCTGTTAGTGTCCTGGGGAACCTGCAGGTACTCACAGACATGTGATCATTGCCTTCATCATCCCGTTGTTGACTAATTCTTGGAAAAATTTTAATTGCTTATCTAGGCAAGTAATTCCTGAACATACAGTCATGGCTAAAAATATTGCCCCCCGGCATTTCTGTCAGATAATGCACCACTTTGTGCAGAAAATTGTTGCAATGACAAATGTTTCGGCATTCTCATGTTTATTTCTCGTGTTTGTATCGGTGACACAAAAAAGTGGAGAAAAAAAAGCCAAATCTGACCCATTCCACGCAAAACTCCAAAAATGGACTGGACAAACTTATTGGCACCCTCAATTAATATTTAGTAGCACAGCCCTTGGTGCTTCTCATAATCTACTTTAGCAGCTCTGATTGCACTCCTGCATTTCTTGTTCCGTCCCACGTAGCCCTTAAAGGAGTTGTAAAGTCCCGGCATATACTCTCCTGTTATAACATCGGCATTGTAATAGGAATACATACTGGAGTTGTTTCTGATGATACAATCAAAGCTTACTCCAAAATGATCCCTTTCATGTAGTGAACGTTGCCTTCGGTCTGCCCATCACTTCCAACAATTTCCTGGATTCCCGGTGTTCTTTGCATCTCTTCCCCTGCTGCTTGACATGATGGAATCAGTGGCGTAACAATCGCTATAGCGACCCAGGCGGCCGCTATGGGTCCCGGGGCACAGGGGGGCCCGGCCAGATGCCGTGCGGGCCACCTGGGTCGCTATGGCATCTTATGCTGGTGGCTTTCACTGGCGGCTGTGAGAAGAATGCTCTGCTGTTTAGATCACTGACAGTTATCTGTGCAGCAGCACATCCTTCTCACAGCCGCTGCGGAGTTAATGAGAGCCAGCGGCGGTGTAGCAGGCTGGACCCGGTGTTCTGTCGACGAGGAGCCGGGGCCCGTGGTCGGCAGCAGAGGAGGAGGTGGGTCCCGGAGACGGAGAAGAAGGCGGGCCCGGCGGCGGAGGAGTAGGCGGGGCCCATCAGCAGGAAGTGCAGGAAGAAGAGGCGGACAGGTAAGGAGTGTGACCAGCCCACCTGGGGGTGACCCTGCAGAGCCCACCATGGAGAAATGGAATCATCATTTTTCAGACTACATAGCCCATCATGCATTGCTTCCAGCAAGCAATGATAATATTACATTGTTCAGACGTAGAGTTGATGCTCTGTGAAAGTGATGACACAAGGAAGTGCTGAGTGAAATTTTGTCAGTACATCCTATGCGCATCTTCAATAAGTAAGTTTACAAATGTCTAGATCAGGGGCGGCCACAATTTTTCGTCTGGAGATCTACTTTTCAAATGACGAGCTCAATGCGATCTACCAATGAAAAAACACCTGCATTCAGGGGTGGGAGGGGGCGTGGCAGTGCATTGAAGTCAATGGCACAGCAGCCACGCCCCCAGTGCAATCGCCTGCACCCGGAATGCAGGCACACTAGTGCCTGTGTTCTGGTCCAGTGCAATCTGCAAAAATACTGCGCTTTTGCATATTTTTGCAGATCACACTGGACCGGAACGCAGGCATTAATGTGCCTGCGTTCCGGGTGCGGGCGATCATACTGAGGGCGGGGGGTGTGGCTGCGGTGCCATTGACTTCAATGCACCACCACGCCCCCTCCCGCCCCTGAACGCGGGGAGCCAGCCGCCTTGCGTTCCAATGCATTCTAGAGGCCGAACACTCTGGAACGCAGACTTTGTGGTGTGAACTGGCCCTCTCTTCTCTCTCTCTCTCCTCTTTCTCTCCCCTGTTTCTATCTACTGTCTCTTCTCTCTCTCTGCTGTCTCTTCTCTCACTTTCTCTGCTGTCTCTCTCCTCTCTGTCTTTTCTTACCTCCACTGCAGCAGCTTCCCGAGTCTCCTCATATTCAGCCGCACGAGCACCGCGGGAGGACAGGACACAGGTCAGTGAGCCGATCGCGTTCTACCAGTGTTCGCTTTGCAATCTACCTAATGGGCGCCCCTGGTCTAGATGGATATGATTATTAGGAGTGGGATAGAACTTATGGACATTCAATCCAGAAATACAGATTTATTTTTAGTTTTTTTTTTTTTACCACAGATACCCTTTGAAAGCTGAAGCTGTCAATTCTGTTTTGTATTTTTGAAGTCAGGTTTCTTTTATCTGTATTTGCTTTTTAAGACCAGAATTGAGAACATGATGACACGATGTTTGGAGGTCTGTAGCTATTGACTCTGCAGACAGTTGGCGACTTCTGCGCACTGTGCGCTTCAGCATGCGCTGACCCCGCACTGTCATTTTACGTGGCCTGCCACTTCGTGGCTGAGTTGCTGTTGTTCCCAGTTGCTTCCACTTTGTTATAATACCAGTAACAGGTGACCGCAGAATATTTAGTAGCCAGGAAATGTCACGGATGGACTTTTTGCACAGGTGACAACCTATCACGGCACCGCGCTTGTAGTCACTGAGCTCCTGAGAGCGACCCATTCTATCACCAATGTTTGTAGAAGAGTCTGCATGCCGAGGTGCCTCATCCTATACACCTGTGGCCATGGAGGTGATTGGAACACCTGAATCCAATGATTTGGAGATTTGGAGGGGGAGGGGCCCAATACTTTTGGCAGTATAGTGTATATTGTTCACTTCTCCTGCTTTCCCCAAACTCTTCACTCTTTTGTGAATAACCCTGTTAAGAGTTCTAGTGGTGCCCTCAGGTCTCCCGTTCCTGTAACTAGGGATGTGCATGGGCTTGGTGCAAACCAATTCACCCAAGTCTGTGCAAAACTGGTAGTGACACCTTCCCCCCTCCCCCTCCATAGTGCATTTATAGTGCACTATAGGACAATATTGTGGGTACCTCTGTTATCCCCTGTGGTCCTCTCACCTTGTACCAGGTGGGTGGATTCCTGTGTAATAGGAATCCATTGTAAAAGGAATACATTGCTTTCAATTGCCTGATATTTACACATCCAATTACTTTGTAACAATGTAAATGTAATGAATGTTGCATAGACAATATGATATTGATTGAGAATATGTTAATTACAGTATGCACGCATTTATATGTATACAGTCATTGTAGATCATTATCATCCATCTTTCCTGAGGAAGTGAAGCGTAGCGTTTACAAAAACGTGATGAATATCCAGTACAGCCCATCCATGTCATCAGTATTGGGCATATTCCAAGATGACAATGCCAGGATTCGTCGGGCTCAGATTGTGAAAGAGTTCAGGGAGCATGAGACGTCATTGTCACACATGGATTGACCATCACAGAGTCCAGACTCTAAACCCCATTGAGAATCTTTGGGATGTGCTGGAGAAGACTTTACGCAGCGCTCCGACTCTCCCATCATCACTACAAGATCTTGGTGAAAAATGAATGCAGCTCTGGGTGGAAATACATGTTGTGACCTTGCATAAGCGTATTGAAACGATGCCACGGAGAATGTGTAATCAAAGCTGAAGGCGATCCCAATGACATATTAGAGCGTGCAACTTTTTTTTTTTTTTGGCCAGGCAGTGTAGATTACTCTTTAATTATTTAACGATGGGTATTAATGACTTCCTGCTGTAATGGTTTGGAAATGTTCTCCGATTCTCACCTCTAGTGCCTTTTTTGAATGACCAGTATATTGTTTTTCAAAAGGGCATGACATGCCATAGATAACACATTATCCATACATTCATCTTAAAGTTGTTCTTTCTGTGCTTGTAGACCTAAACGTCTCATCATCCCTCATTATTTTACAGGCTGAGCATTTGTTGTACCTCATAAACGCCCCTTCACCCATAACCCCACTGGAGTCGCGTTAAGAGTTTTTAGGGGCTTTGTCGACGGGCTTGTGTTGATGGCATGTGTTAGAGATTGTCGGCAGGGCTAGGTGGGAGGCATTATTTAAAGGGCTCAGATGCAGTGACTATTTCACATAGACATCTGTTATAATAGGGCCCTTTGTCAGTCCAGGAACAAGGCAACTAGAACAGGCCGACTTACAGGTGGTGGAGGGCTTGAGGAGTGTATTAGACAAGTTCTCTGCATAGAGTTCTAGTGGTTGTGCTAGCGGGTATACACAGAGATACACTAACCAGGTGTACGCTGGAACCAGATCTTTCTCCAACTTGACAAAGTCTCCAGGGGTTGCAAGAGTGATCTTATACTGTTTCTCCTCCTCTGGAACCTCTTTTGAGGTTTAGCTTAACTTTTCCCTCACCAGCATGTGGACTGTCCCTGTCTTCAACTCCCCATGCTACAGACCCTCACATGGCCACGCGTATATAT
Source organism: Nanorana parkeri (assembly GCF_000935625.1). NCBI lineage: Eukaryota > Metazoa > Chordata > Amphibia > Anura > Dicroglossidae > Nanorana > Nanorana parkeri. The sequence goes on from NW_017307359.1 coordinate 119,143, forward strand.
AACCCCTCTGGATCCAAATTGGTTGCTCAAATCTCTGATAAACTCTGTGTCCAGATGTAGGCTCCCTGAAGATCACCGCTGAAAGCCCTGTATGGAGGGCAATGCAATCATCTGGTAGACTTCCTAGGCATCAGAGATAAGTAATGATCACTGTGTTCATCTTCTGACAGATAACCAGGAAACAAATAGGTGATTTAACAATGACCACATCACTGACTGGGCTGTCCTGCATCAGAGCGGAGTTACTGCCAACCGGTTGTAGCTACAGCTGCCTCACAGCACCCTGCTACAAGATGCTTCTGAGACCATTCAGTATTCATTGATAGCTCCAGTGGACCTGCAGTTGACCTCCTTCTGATCTGCTTCAAATGGATTTTGTATTCCTATAGATTTGTATTGGCAAACAAAACCTGCTTGATGTGAACAAAAGCACATTGACACAAGACCTTAGGCTGTTGCTACACATTAGGGGCTATCAAGCCAATTGCTAGCAGTAAGGGGGATTGTAGGTAATCCTTTACCTATAGCATCACTTCTAACCCTACTAGGTCAGAGACCCTAGTACAGGAGAAAAACAAAACACGTTGCAAGAATAGAATTATCCAGAAACCCTGGTGATGGGGGAACTCGCACGTATCTAGATAACGATAATAGCCGTAGAATGGCAACCATAAAAAAATCCTACACACTTTATCACTCTGTTTTATTGAGTAATCTAGTTCACTCTGTCTGTTCCAACACTGGCACACCTTGCTGGAACGGTTTGCCCATTCATACATTTCATTGGAAAAGATCATACGTGACAGACTCATCAGATCAATCGCTACACAAGGAAGGGGGGGGGTTCTTTGTACTTGAATTGTATACATTCGTCCTTGATGCCCAGGGGTTCCTCTTATCACCCTACAAGTCCTGTTTCTGAGAAGCTTATGCATTGCCCTTGACTTGAGGAGTGACAAAATTGGGTTAATCTAGCTCACCTCAAATTTCAGATGACATTAGATTTCCACAGAACTTCATGAGTTTGTATGTCCCGAGCCAAATATATATTTCAGTTTTTTGCAGTTTACATTCCCAAAAGGCTTCGGGGAGAAAAAGACCAAAGGCTTTGTCCACGTCTATCTCTGTCTTATGTCTCCTTTTGCTGTTGCCTGGGCACCCTTAAACTTGGCTGCCTGTGCCAGCAGGCCCCACCCTTCTATCTTTGTCCACATCAGGCTGGGCTTCCAGGAACTTGCAAATATAATTTACACAACTTGGCTTCATCTGCTGCTCTCTAATACAAACAAACATTCTTCGGAGTCTGGTTCCACTTCCCATGGACTTCGCTGGGACTTTCGGTTTGGAAATGACGAATTTTAGATGTTTGTACATTTTGCTCAAACTTTTCAGAAGTTTGTTCATCTCTTGTTCTACTGCAAGGTAAAGCTTGTGTACACAGGCCTTAAGGGACAGCGTTCAGTGCAAAGTGCAGTAACCATTGGGGCAGAGGACGGTGGGTTTTTCTCTGCCTTGTTCTTGAATTCTGGTGTAAAAATTCATACCAGTTGTAGTCCTTTGTTACTGCAAAAAGGTTCCGGAAGCACAAAGGAAGAGAAGACAAAAAAGTTGTCAAAGATACTTTCTGTGGTAAACTAAACTATAAAATAGGGATGTCCCAATACCGATACTGGTATCGGTGCCGATACAGGGCATTTTTACAAGTACCCTGATACATAGAGCCGATACTGGCCCTTTAAGTTTTTGAATAGATTCGGCTGCTGGAGGTCCAGCACTTGATGGGGACCTCCGGCAGTCTACTGGGGACTTCAGGCAGCTGTCTTTGACAGTGCCGGTCTAGTTGTACATTGCCTCCTCCTACTTCCCAGTGCCGGCACAGGACAGCCCCAGAGCCGGCACAAGTCCAACACCTACCCGTTCAGCCGAGCACACACCCTTTTAGCCCGACAGCCCCATACCCACCTGTACAGCCCCAGAACTGGCACAAGCCCGACACCTACCCGTTCAGCCGGACACACAACCGTTTAGCCAGACAGCCACCTGCAAAGCCCGGCACCTGCCCTCAGAGACCCAAACGCAGCCATGGTGAGAAACTGTCCTAAAATAATTTGTCTGTATTGTTTTAGAAAAATGTCACTTGTGACCAGAGCCTAACCCGCCGACGTGAATCCCCTGTGAGCCGTGCCGTCTTTAAAGGCACAGGCTCCTCCCACAAATCCAGGCTAGCCTTCGGCCAGCCTTCAAACATGCCCCTTTAAGAAAACGAATCGGTAATTGCAAGGGTACAGGACTTCTGCAAAGCACGTTGATCTGGAGACTTGCAATGCAGACTTGCTGTAATTGTGCAACACAATTGTGAAGCTTGGCAACTCTAGCAATAGTTTAGCAAGTCATTTTCAAACTTACAGCTCAATTGCTTGCTATCTGGGAGGGAAAGTACTTGTATTTGGACTTGAAGAAAAAAAAAATGCTGTTGTGACATTGCCACTATGAAATATACATGTGCGGTAAGCATTAGAAATACCCAAAGACCAGGTTGTCTAGCAGTTGCAATAACCAATATTTATCTTCTTTAAAGTTTAATAAAATTATTTTTTGCAGAATTTCTTTATTATTTTAAACATTTTTATCCAGTGGTTACTATAAAGCTTAGGCTTTGAAAATATAATATTCTGTTCCGGCAAGACAGACGGATAAAATAGCTTTCAGCAGAATTAACAACAGGGGAACACGAGTTGGCTGCCATTACAACAGTGGCCAACTTTTAATACCTTTAAAGTAACTTATGAGAGACCAACCCCCATATGACCGACCTATGTACTTAAATGTTAAGGTTTAAGGTGTAACCTATGGGAAACCAACCCCCTATATGACCAACTTATGTACCTAAAAGGTGTAACTTATGAGAGACCAACCCCCTATATGACCGGCTTATGTACTTAAATGTTGGTATATTGGAGGTATGGGAAACCAACCCCTATATGACCAACCTATTTACTTAAATGTTGAGGTGTAACCTATGGGAGACCAACCCCCTATATGACCAACTTATGTACCTAAAAGGTGTAACTTATGAGAGACCAACCCCCTATATGACTGGCTTATGTGCCTAAATGTTGAGGTGTAACCTATGGGAGACTAACCCCCATATGACCGACTCATGTACCTAAAAGGTGTAACTTATGAGAGACCAACCCCCTATATGACCCGCTTATGTACTTAAATGTTGAGGTGTATAACCTATGGGAAACCAACCCCTCTATGACCAACTTATTACTCAACATATACCTATGGGCACAACTGACCTCGCACAAGCTTCCCCTGCCCATCTCTACAATATTGTATTTAATAAAGCTTTGAATGGCGACGAGACAATGAATTCTCTACACCAGTGGTTATTATGAGATACCTGCCCATATACTTCCAGAATTATCCCGGCTCCAGTGATTCACACAACTGATGAATCGTGACTGACCATCTTCCTTAAACCTCTGAAAACTCTGCAATGAACTGTTCATGGGAATCCAAAATTGTGAAAACACCGGGTTCATAAAGTAATCTCGGGGTCCTACAAAGAAAAATGTGCTAATGTGCTTTGCATGTTCATTGCTGGTCACCAATGAGATGTGGGCTCAGGGGTGGCAGAGCAGACAAATCACCACAATGACATCAGATTAAGAATAATCACGTTGTTCGGGTCACAGAGGCGACACAGAATTGTAATGATATAACATATGGCAAACACGGTGCTTGAGCAGGTCGGCGCTGTGCGGGACTACACAGCAGAAAACTGTCCAGGTCCTTTTTTTTTGGGTGAGACATCTGTAGCGCCAAGGTTCAGAAAATTGATGAGTTGCCAAACCATTGTGCACTTTTACCCTTACGAGACACATTACGTAGTTATTATACAGCACATAGTGATGTAATATTATAGGTATAGGGTTGTCACACAACATAGCAGATATAATCGGGCTGCACACCGCTGTCTTTGATTTTTTGCTCAACTTCAACAAGCTTTATTGATGACAGACATTCTCTCCACTATCAGTCATGACTCTGTCCCGCTGACGCATTCTACCCAATGGGCTTAATCACCTCCTACTAAGCCCATTGGGTGAAATGCATCAGAAGGACGACTCATGTCTGACGGGGGTAGAAAATGTCTGACTGACCCAAACTGGCATCAGTGAAGCTTTTTGTTGTTCAGCAAACAATGCTGCAGAGCGAGGCTTATGTCTGGAGGGGAGAAGGCGGATCCTGGAGAGCATGTGCAGCCACAGGTGGTTGGTGCATGTTCTTGCTTGGAGCGGTGTCCTTTATACAAGCATATAGAATGATGTCCACGTTGCCCTTGTGCTACATGCTGAGGTCTCCTGGGTCAACGGTGATGCTGCTGTTGGTCACTCGAATACCGTACCAGCCGCTCCAGAACTGGGTGTCCTGTCCCCCATGCCGGAAGTAGATGTATCGGACTCCCGGGCCATAGTTTTTAAATCGGTGTTCAATCTACAAGTGTAAAAATAAAAAGTTTACAAAACTGAAGTACAGTTCCTGCTACAAAATATAATTGGCTTTACCCAAAGGGGCCCATGAAGAGCTTAGGGATGATTAATAAGAGCGTCTGAACCAAAAGAGATGATGATTTTAGGTTTGTGCGTCCTTCCCAGCTCTCACATGTTAGACATTGATTGGGGGTACAAGTGACCTAAGAAATATATTTGAACTGAGAAACTCCATCTAGTGGCCATAATGTATTATTACAACACCACATCCGAACTGGGAAAAATATTTTAAAAGGAGAACTATGGGGTTAAGTCTTTTCCCCATAGTTCTCCTTAGGGTAACGGGAGGACACAAACTAGCGTCCTCCCGTCACTCTATGCTTAGTATACAGCGAGCTGTATACTGAGACGCCGCAGTATACCGCGAGCAGCTCGCTGCAATTGTGCCGGGATCCACCCAGCTGCGTGACTGACAGCTGGCTCTGCCTATCTAGTGGCAGAGCCAGCTGTACCCGCCCCCTCCCCGTCCGTTCCGCCAGTCAGCGCTGGAGGATCGGAGCGGGGGGAATCCAGCCCCTTCCCTGTCACAGCAGAGAGCGGTGACAGGATCGAGAGGTGAGCGAACGCCGGTATGTGTTCGCTCACCTCCCGATCTACTGAGCCGACCTGTGACAGTCTCATTGTCACAGGTCGGCTAGAACTATGAGGTGAGTGAAAAGCACTCGCCTCATAGTTCTCCTTTAAGAACATTTGTTATTGGCATTATTCACCCTAAAAGGAATGTTCACTGATATTATTATTGATAGGCCCCTAATACTCCGTGGTATAACAATAGCCATAGGATATATACAGGGTATAGATCATATGTAAGCCCACTGCAGGCACAGCAGATTCCAGTACACTTATCATATACCGCCATGACATACAGATCTAACCCTACCAAAGCCATGGAGAAGGTGGAGCCTCAAATTCCCGAGTCTTATGTCATACACTAAAAGTGATAATTGTTCTTCACTGGATGGAGTTTGCGAGAGCTTCTCCGCTTGCATTGTGCTCCTCACCCACAATCTTCTTACTCTAATGTAATAGTCGGATATAAACAGCAGGTTGGGAACTCCCAATGTGCCCTTCTTACACATACAAATATCAGTTTCTGAGAGGCTAAAATGCCCAGAAGGGGGCGGGGATACCTGAGACCACTTGGCGTCACTCCACTGCATCATGACAATCTGATCCGGAAGAAACTCTTGGATAATGGTCTTCTCCTTGGAGAGCAGCTGCACACACAACTCATATTTACAGCCACAATCGTGTCTGGCGGCATACCTAGAGAGACAAAACACACAGACAATCCTTTAATACATCATATGCCCGGCCTACTGCCAAGGAGACAGGTCCTCATGAGACACTTGGCCACAGGTACTAGGGTAATAAGTCAGAACTGTCTGTGATGGCTCATAGAAACCAATCAAATTGGTTCCTATTGCTCCTCGGCTCCACCTGGTGGCCATTATGCAGTATTACATTACATACATTTGATCTGAAAGGACGATAGATCTATGAACGCTCATTTGTGCCTCTATTCGCACAGAACAAACGCTCAGAGAGATTTGTCGGATGAATGGCTCTGCAAAATGGTTATATTTAGACCCCTAGGTTGTAGCACTGTAGCTGCTTTCTTACGATTCCCACATATACATGAGTACAATCTTTTAAATATACGATGTCTGATCAGATTTGAGAGAAAAAATAGAATTGTGCACTGGTGGCTTAGGGATATTTAAATTAGAAAATTAATAAGTGGCTTCTGTGTACTAAGCTAAGAACTCCTAGAGCAATGGTGGCGAACCTCGGCACTCCAGCTGTGCCAAAACTACAAATCCCAACATGCATCTGCCTCTGGGAGTTATGTCTGTGGCTGTCAGAGCCTTGCAATGCCTCATGGGACTTGTAGTTCCAAAACAGCTGGAGTGCCAAGGTTCGCCACCACTGTCCTAGAGAGAGAGTGTTGCCTTATGTTACCTGTGTCTGTATGCTCGGTTGTACGCTCAATGCTAATCTGTGTGAAATTGCTTTGTGTGGACCAGTCAGCTGCCAAACCACAGATGAGGGCCAAGTCTTGTGTCTGGAGTGTGTGTGTGTGGTGTGTGGTGTGTGTGTGAGGGGGGGGGGTGCATGCGGACAGTAGGAAAGTAATCACACAAGCATTCTAGCTCGCAGGATAGCTTACTGAATCACCTAAGTGTGTAGTACTCACTGCACACCCTTTAGAGTGCACCAGATTGTATGTAAGGGTTGAACCTATGTGAGTGTATCAAGCCAGATAACTGAGCGAGTCCCCCTCCAGTGGTGACCGGCTGTATTACAGGCTGTGATCATTGTTTCGGAGCACTCTTATCAACCTAAAGTAAGCTTTCTCCTAACTCCACCAAACAAGAACCTTCCTCCGGGTAGCAAGACAACTACATGAAAAGTATGGAGCTAACATTTTGGACAGAGTAAGGAATGGATAAAACCCGGTTTCCGTTTCGTTCCTTTTTCCGTCCCATCTGGCAAAGTTCCCTTCATTTCACTCCACTAACCACTCTAACCAAACCCACCCAAAAAAATTAAAAAACGTTTTGGCTTTACACTTTGAAATAAGAAAAAACAAACACACATAGCACCAGGGTCGGATTTACTCTCTGCTGCCCCAAGGCCGGGTTCCTCAATGCGCCCCCCCCCCCTCCCCGCCAAACCCCCCACCATGGAGAATGGCAGGCTGCATACAATGTCACCGCAATCACTCGTACAAAACAAGCGACGGCTTCCCCGCTGTACATTTAGCTCTGCTTGCCCAAAGCAGGGCTAAATGTAGAAAACTACCACCCGCCCAGGCATCGCGAGATAGGAATTTCACACCCCTGCTGCCCCGAGGCCAGGCCTTGGTTGGCCTTGCGGGAAATCCTGCCCTGCATACCGCAATCGAGAACCCACCCTGATTAGAATCGGAATTTCTGATCAGAATATTCAAAAAAAGGGAAACAAATACATAATCTGCATTAGCGGAACGCTCTCTGTTTGTGTAAATGATGACGATTGAGTGATGGTCAAACCCATGGCCTCTCATGAAGCCACAAGGCCAGGTTTTGGTTCCTCTGTCAGCTGACAGTATTAACATTTCCCACCAGGCTCAGGAATTCTCACCAGTCCCCGATGACTATATCCGGCTGCATGACGTCCATCCATTGCTCAGGATATCCCTCCTCGTAAAGGTCAATCAGCTGGCTTTTTAAGCACAAGCTAAAAGAAACAAAAAACAAAACAAAAAAATTCAGGTTGGCGATGTGGATGTGTAGGATAGTGTACAATACGGCCAATGGCCGCTAGATGTCCCCATAGGACCCTGTAGGTAGAAGTAGCTCTGGCCTAGGAAGACCCTGTGGTGCAGTGGTGATGTCGGAGCCGCTGTGAGAGAACGGACGAGCAGTGAGGGGAGAGAGAGGCGCCAGCTGTCAGATCCTGGCCGAGCGTCTCTCTCTCCTCACCGCTCTGCATTAGTTCTGTGACAGCGGCTCCGTCCTCCCCCGCCGCCGGTTCCTTCACTTCTTCTCGGATTCCCGCTGGGGAGAGCAGCGGGGATCCAGAGAAGCGGCGGGAGGAGAGGACATGGCGATCTACCAGTGATCGTTACGCGATCGACTGGTAGATCGCGATCGACCTTGTGGGCACCTCTGATATAGAGTGACATAGAGGGGTGCGAGAGAGAAGAGTGTGGAAGGAGAGAAAGGGAGTACAGGAGACGAGATCCTGATGCCGAGTCTTTGGAGAGAGACTGATTCTGATTTAGAGGCTGGTCCATGGGAAGGGCAGGACCAGACCTAGGAATATGTAGAACTGCAGAGATTCCCCAGTTTCCCCTGGAGGGGGAAACCACCGAGATAGGACTGTCTAGGATGGGATTCCGGAGGATACTGGAATGCGGTATGCTGACAATGTTTGTCTATTGGCCTATGGCCAACATAAGTCGTGGACTCTGGGCTGCACCTGGACTTAACCTCTCTCTCTCTAATATCTGCAATAACCAACTGAAAAATACTGTGCTGTCATCCCACCTGGGGATGGGATGACGGCACAGTACTTTTCAGTTGTTATAACGAACAACGCCAAGTAAAGCTAAGAAAAGACTATCCTTGTGGACTGGCTCTTCTTCCTCCAACCTCTGAGAAGCAGGGGTTCTGCAAGGATTGTGTTGATGATGGACTGCACCGTGGCTATAACCACTTCGATTAGGGTATGCGTGAATACGGCTATGCCCGACATAGGGTGCCCTTCATGGTGGCCTTTCTCCCTAAGGGGGAGGAAGCGCTGAAGTCCGCATAGGCGGTGGATATCATGAGGGCCCTGGGTGCGCAGTGCTACAAGTGTTGGAGTGGTTAACACGAGGCCAGAGCCGAGGCCCCTAACAGAAGGGGTGCCTGGTGTCGTGGCATACACGGGGTTACTCCAAGTAGCCCCAAAAGGAACACACGCAACACCCCCACAGAACCCCGCCTACAGATGCGTGAGGTAGAGCTGGACCTTCTAGGAGAGACTCCTCAATAGCTACCAAGTTCTTGGAAGGACACGAGAGTGGTTACTGCTCTCTAGGTGCGATGGTAGTAAAGGCGGGTGAGTAGCGCCGTATGGAAAGGGCTCATAAACTTCAGTTCATTCACAAATCTTACAGTTTGTATATTTATATACATTATATAGACAACACTTTTGGGGGTTTGACCCTTCCTCGAGAGCTAAAACACCCAAAAATGTTGGAAGAGGGGTGAACAATTTGGAAGAAGCAGAGCTCATGCTCGATTCTCATGGATGCATTAGAATGCATCCATGAGAATAGTATAAAACTTTACATACAGCGCTAATCGCAACCTTCACAACTGACACATTTTTCTAGATGTACAAGCAGTCCCCGGGTTACGAACAAGATAGGGACTGTAGGTTTGTTCTTAAGTTGAGTTTGTACGCAAGTTGGAACAGGGAATTTTTTTAGGTGTAACTCCAGCCCCCAAAACATTTTTTTAGTTGTAGATAGCATAGTGAAGGGTTAACCCTGTTTTGCTGTCCTCACAGTGGCTCTAGTCCTACACCATGCTACCCAAAACTGAAAAAATTTAATTTGCATAGAGTTCTACTTTAAATGCAACTTGGACAGATGTTTGTACAATTTCCGGTAATGTACAGTTCCAGACCCGGAAGAGGCGGGCACTCCTCGTCTGCCTGTCTAACAACTTCCTGTAATATACAGTTCCAGACCCGGAAGTGGCGGGCAACTCCTCGTCTGCACGTCTAACAACTTCCTGTAATGTACAGTTCCAGACCCGGAAGAGGCGGGCACTCCTCGTCTGCACGTCTAACAACTTCCTGTAATGTACAGTTCCAGACCCGGAAGTAGAGGCGGGCACTCCTCGTCTGCACGTCTAACAACTTCCTGTAATGTACAGGAGGTACAGAACTACGAACGTCTGCGCGAGCACGGCAGCATTACAACTACTGGAAGAGCCTTGGACCTGCGTTCAGAAGTAGGAGTCGTGCGTAACTTGGATGTTCGTAACTCGGGGACTCCCTGTATTTATTAATACACTACAGTGTCCCTTTAAAGAAATAAAAATGTGTTACGTACCCATAAGAGGTGACAAAGTAATCTTTAACTTTTTCATCTGGAAATGGCTGTCCATGGGCTCCCGGGAGCTGCTCCACTTTCCACTCATCCCCATCATTCTCCTCTATGTTCCAGTGCTGGATACCCTCTGGGAAACATACAAACATGCTTTCTTCAAGTTCTGGTAGTAGTTAGTCATATTTAATTTTACCTTTTTTCTGTAACGTTTTCCAAGCTACTGCTAATCTGTGTAAGAACATCAACCAGCATTTATATGTCCAGCAGGGCAGCCATCATGGGGGTACAGCCGATGCTCATGTAAGGGGCCCGGGCAGCCTGGGGGGCCCGCCCGGGTCCCTTACATAACTATCGGCCGACGGTGAAGGGCAAGGAGGCGGAGTCCTGGCCCTAGCAGCGCAGGGCCCTAGAACTGCCGCTCCAGCGGCTTTGAGACAAGCTAGGGCCCCATCAGCGACGAATCCCCAGCACGTTCCTTACTGGACATTTGTCTCAACACCACCCATTTCAAGTACAAGTACTCTATAAGCAGAAACATGGCTGTGCTGTGGTATCACCTGTGTCTCCCATTATAGCCAACGTGTACATGGAGGGGGTGGTGGAGAAGAAAGCCTTGGGCTCTTTCAGAGGAGTAACCTCATTGGTTGAGGTGGTAGATGATACATTCGTCAAGATTAGAGCATCCAAAAATGCAAGCTTTTTGTGAACACAGTGGACAAAACCATCTGGACTGTGTGTGTCAAGGAGGGGCTTCACTTGGCCATTAACGTCTATAGGAAACCAACCCACACAGACCAGTATCTGCTTTTTGACTCCTACCACCCACTGGAACATGGAATTGTGACCCACTACTACTAGTCATACCATGACCTGCATAAATGGGAACCTTTATGGACTTCTTGAAGCCAAATACATTCAAGTTGACCATTTACAAAGCTAATGAGGGCTCGCATATAAAGATTAGGGACCAACTGAGGGTTTACCCAGAAGAATTCGGCACCAACTGTAGACCCACCCAGGAGGATTATGAACCAGCTGATGACCACACGAGAGGATTAGGGTTCAGCCGAGGACGCACCCAGGAGGATTAGGGTTCAGCCGAGGACGCACCCAGGAGGATTAGGGTTCAGCCGAGGACGCACCCAGGAGGATTAGGGTTCAGCCGAGGACGCACCCCCCAGGAGGATTAGGGTTCAACACCCAGGAAAACTGAACGAGGCAGTAGAAGATTGCGGGTGAAGCACTCTTACCTGCAGCGCAGGGGTTTTTCAGTAAATTCCTCTTTTTCTTGTGGAGGAAGTAGAACATCTTCCAGTCAGGTGGGATTCTTTGGCACTGCTTGGAGACAAGTCCATTCTTCCGAGACTTCCTCTTCCACAAGGCCGGTGAGTCAATAGTATCCCTCCACAGAGTGCAGGCCAGCCGACAGCGCAGGAGATCGTAGGCCGGGACAAAGGACAGAATTTCCAGCAGAGCTCCTTCCGGAATACTGTTTATAATCATTCTGTGCCTTGTTTAATTCTGGCAAAGTCCCAAAAAAGAAAAATACAAAAATGACAAACACCCGGAGACTCCTAAAAACAGGTAAAAATCACAATTCATTATACAGTAACTCCATGCTGTCCCTGCATAGTTACATAGTTACATAGTATTTGAGGTTGAATAAAGACATTAGTCCATCAAGTCCAACCTATTAGGATCTCATTCTAGGAGTACCAAAACCCATTGACACAATCCAAACAAATGGACAAACAGACTTTAACGATATAAATGGGAGTCCAGGTCCAGAGGTAACCCCTTGTGTGCTGCTGCATTCCATATGGTCACAGGTCAGTTTAGTTCATAGGGTTTGTGAAACATGGATACTGGCTCCTAATATGGTCCACAGAGTCTCTAGCAATTGGGGGAACATGGCACCCCACAACAGGGGGAAGAAGTAGTCCCAACGACCCCCCTGTACCTACCTCCCAAAAACAGAACCCCTTTCTAAGGCCTAGGGTTGATGGGGAGGAGACTGGCCTCCGGTCCCCTCCAGTTGCCCAGTCCCCTCCAAATCAGTGGCAATGGACCTAGAATACCCTCTTACTTGGTGGTCAGTCTATAATTCACCCCTACAGGACTACGATTTATATCCTCTGACATTTTGGGTGACATGGACTGATGGCAATGACCTTTGAAGCGGGACTTTCATTGGATCTCATTTATTCATCCACTCAAATCCTATTGGCTAGCTCATTCCCTGACTGTACTAGTAAGGGGTCTATCTGCCCCTTTCAAAATTGTACCCTCAATGGTGAATGGGTCGTGTCCCATCTCGGCCTCTGATCTACTGACCTGCCAGTCCAAAATAACTGACATCTGCCATTCACTGACTCTTTCCATCCCCAAACTGGGGCAAAAATCCCGCAAACCTGGGGTGCCTGTGTTCTGTCATATTTGCCGACCCGTTACGTTTGCCGACCTACATAATGCGCACGGCCAAGCCTCCAACAAAATCACTAATGCGCATGTGCACACATGCACTTTGATAACACAATCAATGAAAAAAAATAAAGCGTTTCCAACCGACATTAGCACACAAGGGTGCTGACGTCACAAAGGTCACAATCTTCACAGGTCACACTAGGGAGACCGAGCGACCCAATGGGTCACACAAGGGGGTGTGGCGAACTCAGACGATTCGTCAACCAATGCGAAAATGGTGACCTTTATGACGTTTTCGCACATGCGCCCAG
>NW_017307359.1:132044-132410 GCF_000935625.1 Nanorana parkeri
ATGTTACATAGGTCGGCAAACACAACACGGTCCGCAAATCTGACAGAACGCCTGCCCTAACCCTTCTCTACCCCCCCACCCCTTCCCCCCAATCTGCTTTCTAAAAAGCAGAAAGGAAACCGCAAGCTTTTCACACAAACGCCAGCGTCGCGTTTTTTTACGTTTCTTCTATTTTTTTGTGCAGCTGTTACTGCTTTCTTTTACCCCTTTACTAGTTTGTGATCAGGAAGGGAAAAGAGAAGGATGAAAGAGAAAGCGAATGACGGACATTTTTGAAGGGTGCAGCTTGTAGCTGCTGAGCAAATAACAAGACTGATAAAGCTCCCCCAATGACACCCCCCCCCCCCCCCCCCCTCCCCACAAAAC
>NW_017307359.1:132432-137284 GCF_000935625.1 Nanorana parkeri
ATCATTCCCAAATACACAACATTTCTCTACCTCTCCTGCCTTTCGATGGCGGTCGCAGATCTCCCTCAGGGGATCCCCTCTCGGACAGGAAGAAGTCGATTCTCAGAAAGCACCGGGGAAGGGTGGGACAGAGAGAGGATGCAGAGGGAGCCTGGGAGGGGATCATTGCTCATGTAACCACACTGAGGGAAAGGTCGCACAATTACTTCCTCTCGTGTCTCTTCCTGGCGTCAGCTCACGTGGTTACTTTTCTATCTACTCTGTTTCATTCATCTGCATTTGTAAAGGGATGATCTTCCTACTGTCTTCAGGCAAAGCGACCGAACAGGATTTTCCCGCTTGTTACATTAACTCCCTTTTAACTCTTACTCACCCTCATTAACTCCCTTCTTTCCCGTCACCTCTTAACTGCGGAGCCTTTTTTAGTTTGTTTGTTTCAATTTTTATAATCAGGTTTAACTTTTTATTTCTTTTATTAGTATTTAAAAAAAAGGGCAACATTGAATAAAAGCCTTTATCAAGTCAAAAAAATGTTTCCCTCCCACAATGTTAGTGTCAGGACTTCCCTTAAAAGGAGAACTATGGGGTTATGTTTTTTCCCCATAGTTCTCCTTAGGGTAACGGGAGGACACAAACTAGCGTCCTCCCATCACCCTAGGCTCACCTCGCGTCCCGGCCAAAAATCCGAACTGCGCATGCTTTGCGGCCGCCCGAGAATTTTCAGATTTTTTTGCATATATCTATTGCTTGCTAGCCTTCTATATACACTGAGTGGCCAGATTATTATGGCCACCCCATCAGTACTTAAATCCGGCCACTCAGTGTGTATATGCAAAAACACCGGAGGGTTTAATAACCCTTTAATTTGTAAATATCTCTGCAATGCTTTGTAGCAGAATCATAATTCTAGAATTATTCATTAAAAACAGGATATTAAAAGGAGAACTATGAGGGGGGGGGTGCTTTTCACTCACCTCATAGTTCTAGCCGACCTGTGACAATGGGACTGTCACAGGTCGGCTCAGCATTTCTACTTTTTATCTACAGTATCAAATATTAGACATGTGCATGCGGACAAACCTGCAAATCCACGAAATTCAGCTGATTCAGCGGTTCGTCTGAATCCAAAATAACGAACGTATTATATGCCCAAATATATGAAAACTATACTCGGCCATACATAAATTTGTTTTCAGAACATGGGTGGCCATATGTTCTGCGCATGCCTGTCGCCATCTTGGAGGAGGGTCACATGACTGTGACATCTGCGCTGAATGAGCACATCGTCATCTTGGGAGTAGATCTTGGTGTGTACCAAGATACACTCCAAGATCGCGGGACACGTGCGCAGAACGCGCCGGTGACCGATATGGCCGCCGCTCATTCGTTTCAGTGTGCGGTTTCGCATTCGGAGGCTCGTTGCCTCCGAATCTGAAACAACATAAAAATGTGTTTCCTTTGACGAAACGAATGAAAATGTTTTTTGTTTTCATTTGTTTCGTCTGAAACTATATTTTTTTGCCGTGCACATGTGTGATCAATATTGGTTTTTCAAATATCACGGATCAAATCGAAAAAAAAAAAAAGTTGTTTTTAGTTATTTTTTTGGTGTATAACAAAAAAAGACAAAATGACAGATAATTTCAGCGAAAATAAGGGCACCCCTGCACGGCACCTTGTCCCCATGTTGATGAGGACAAGGCTTTCATCCTGACACTGCTGGGCCGGTGGATCTGCAGGGGAGGACTAAAGGTGGCCATACACTTTACAACCATCGCAAGACCTTAAGTCTTGCGATGGTTGTAAAGTACTTAAAAAAACGTACGATCTGCCCATCTTGGACAGGCAGATCGTACTCTCGATGACCGCAATGCTGAACGGGCAGTGTGCGCGTGCGCACACCGGCCCGTTCGGCATTTGTCTCCCGAGCACCGTTCTAACCAGCCGAAAATCGTACGATTTTCGGCTGGTTTTCTAGCGCGCTCCTTAGACAAAAGACGTGCGACCGTACAGTAGAAACGGTCGCACGTCTTCGTTCACACTGCTCGATTCTCGTACGATCGCGGGATTTCCCGCGATTCTCATACGAGAAATCGAGCAGTGTATGGGCACCTTTACTGGAATTTGGAAGCCCCATTTAGAAATTGAGCCCCCCCCCAGTACAGGGGCCTTGTAACTCATTCACTGAAAAAAAATGAAATAGTAAATAACAACACAGACATATACTACAGAAAAAGTATTACATTAAGCAACCTTATAGGGCCCCCCTCCTGCCCCAGGCCCCCATAGCAGGTGCATAGACCGCTATGGCTATTGTTACCCCACTGGTGCCATTTCACATTTATTCATCCATTGATGAGCATCATGGGGGCTTTTCATAGGAATGGCAATGCATGGCAGCACACTTGCCCAGAGCAATCATAAAATGCAAACAAATGGAAACACAAAAGGTATGAAGCCAGCTGAAGAGATGTATGTGCTAGAGGGTGTCCTTGTTCCTGTCCCAGAAAAGTGTGATGTGATGAGAATATCCCCTTTCTTTACCTGTCAGAGGCTTTGTACAAACAGGAGTAACTGATATGTGGTCAGAGTGGCCTTGTGTACACATCCTGGGGACCTCGTGAGCCAGCGGAAGAGCCAGAAATGAAGCTTTTTGACATGTAAAGGTCAGCAAAACCTCTATAAGCCTGATTGATGAAGGAGAGCCAAGGAGCTGTACCTGACTATAGTGCAGATCAGGATTGGCCAGCTCCCCCTCTCCCACCTGTGTGTATAATGAGCTCCCTTCTCATATGAATTACCTGCCATGATCAGGAACAGGGGTGAGCAACTCAGCTGTTGTGGAACTACAAGTACCAATAGGCATTGCAAGGCCATTACAGGCATGACTGGCAGAGGAATTTGTAGTTAAAGCACAGCTGGGGGGGCCGGAGTTGCCCACCCCTGATCTGGAAGGTCTGCCAGGTCTAGTATTTGTTCCTTCTTCAAATGCTAGTTACCTGGCCGTCGTTCTAACCCTAAAACTTTGAGTTGCTGACCCATCACAAGTGGCCTCAATAATCAGTGATTGGAGACTATATCTATGGGCAGGTGAGATTTGATGCTGTCAGTTTGTGTGCTAGTTTATTTTAATGTCCAATTACCCTTTTTGTGCGTTGTATATATTTCTGTTGATAATATTGTAGCAAAGTATTCATATTTGGTTTTATGTGAATCATTTATTGTCTAGTAAGCACACGCGGAATGACCATTGATAAACCTGAGCTTCTCTAACATAGCCAATCAAATCAAGCGAGTGTGCAAATCTAGCTCCTTGCATGTTTCTGGCTCTGCTTCTGTCCACAGAGAGCAGCGCTGATATTCTCAGTGCTAATGCCATTTTTCATCTCTTATGTTTCATAGAGTTGTCTGCTCTCAGATATCTACATTGGTATACTGCAGATAGCAGCCCTGCATTCCTTTAGCTGTGTGGGTATGCCTAACTTACAATCAGCTTAGAGATGACAAACAAATGCTTATCTAGGGATGCCAGAGAAGCCTTCTTTTATGTATGATGGTTCTGTCTTATAGTGCTTCACCTCTGAATTCTAACCTGATCTTTTCCCTGATTCCTCTGACCGCACACAATGGTGAATATGCAATAAAGGATTGTTTTCTTAATGGTCTAATTATAAACCATGTGCAGGGCCATTCACCCTGTGCATATTCGCTTTGTGCAAAGACCTCATTCACACGAGAAAAAGCCGGCACGTACAGCTCGGTGCTGCGTGCACGGCTGTATCGGGCAGCTCCCGGGAAGGACAGGTGCTGCGCGTGGTTAGTACACAGCCCCTGTCCTTCTCTATGGGAGTATGTGGCCGTATGCCGCCCTACGCTCACCCGCCCTGCATGTCGGTGTGGGTGTCCGTACTCGTACGCTGACAGGATGGATCCTGTCTGCATCTGAGCCGGAACACCCGCACACGTATGGACCTGCACTTGGGGTGAGTGTAGGGGGGCGTAGTCCCATAGAGAAGGACAGGGGCTGCGTACTTATCACACGCAGCACCTGCCTTCCCGGGAGCTGCCCGATACAACCGTGCACGCAGCACTGAGCTGTACATGCCGGCCGTTTCCCGTGTGAATGAGGCCAAATAGAAGCAAAAACGAATGTTCTTTTTCTTTTACAAGTCGAATGTAATTTTGAATGGTATAGTGTAATAATGAATTATGGCCACTAGATGGAGCTGACGAGCATAGGAAACAAGTATTTATTTCCTGTGCTCCTCAGCTCCATCTAGTGGCCATATTGTGGTATTACATAATGCATTTGACTTGTAAAGAAAAACATTATTTTTTTTAAATCTATGCACACAAACATTTTACAGAAATTTGCAGAGCGAATGGCTCCGGAACGTTTTAAATAAACCCCTTATCGTTTTCAATAAAGGAAAGGGAACAATCTGTAGTATAGAAATGGCATCGGTCTGCCCAATCACCGAACAAGATACTCCGATATTTGCATTGCTTGCTATAAAAGGGTCACATATACCACAATGAAGCTTTGTAATGTCTCCCCATCTAGTCCTATTTGCTGGTATATACAATGAATACAATTCCTGTACACAACATGTTCTGCAGTCTTCTGATATGTAATATTGGTGATACTTTGCTGCCATCTGCTGGTGTAATATTTTATAGGAGAGCTACAGATGTAAAAGTATAATGCGCCAAAGCCGGTCACATCTGTGTGTCAGAGTCCAACTGGCAACTTTCATTGTTACAATCTATGGCACTGGATTCAGGAAAAAAAAATGCTGGTGTGTGCAAAAGCAAGGGTTATCTGCTCCTTTTGTCTAAGGGGGGGGGGGGG
>NW_017307359.1:137414-142528 GCF_000935625.1 Nanorana parkeri
GATCGGTCCCTGCAGACTCCAGCCGTCTAAGGACTATGGACATCATCACATTTAATGTAGGTCCATAGGCTTGCATTAGACATGAGGATGCCAAGATAAATTCCACACCCAGAGCAAAGGGGGGCAGGGGTGAGTGCTGAGTGCCGCAGGACCGAGGATCAGGTGTGTAAATCTGCTTTATTTGCGCCCCCTGGACAAAACAAGCATTTAATCCTTGCAGTTACTGCAAGGGTAAAGGTGCCCATACACTGCTCGATTCTCGTACGAGAATCGAGCAGTGTGAACGAAGACGTGCGACCGTTTCTACTGTACGGTCGCACGTCTTTTGTCTAAGGAGCATGTTAGAAAACCAGCCGAAAATCGTACGATTTTAGGCTGGTTTGAACGGTGCTCGGGAGACAAATGCCGAACGGGCCGGTGTGTGCACGCTCACACTGCCCGTTCAGCATTGCGGGCTTGCGATGATCGAGAGTGCGATCTGCCTGTCCAAGATGGGCAGATCGTACGTTTTTTTAATCACTTTACAACCATCGCAAGACTAAGGTCTTGCGATGGTTGTACAGTGCATGGCCACCTTTTTAGTCTTAGATTTTCCCCAGAGTTCTTCTTTAATATATCTTTTCCCACTTCGAATGTAGTGTGTTGTTGTAATACATTATGGCCACTAGATGGAGCTGAGGAGCATAGGAAATAAGCATTAATTGCTGGCCCGAGTTCACCACCAGAAGCACCTACAATGGGCAGGTGAGCATCAAAACTGGACCACGGAGCAATGGAAGAAGGTGGCCTGGTCTGATGAATCATATGTATGGCTGGGTGTGTGTCACTTACCTGGGAAGAGATGGCACCAGGATGTACTATGGGAAGAAGACAAGCCGGCGGGGGCAGTGTGATGCTTTGGGCAATGTTCTGCTGGGAAACCTCGGGTCCTGCCATTCATGTGGATGATACCTGGACTGGTACCACCGACCTAAACATTGTCACTGACCAAGTACCCCTCTTCATGGAGACGGTGTTCCCTGATGGCAGTGGCCTCTTTCAGCAGGATAATGCGCCCGGCCACACTGCAACAATGGTTCAGGAATGGGGTGAGGAACACAACAATGAGTCTGAGGTGATGACTTGGCCTCCAAATTCTCCAGATCTCAGTCCAATGGATCATCTGTGGGATGTGCTGGAAGAACAAGTCCGATCCATGGAGGCCGATCACCTCACAACTTACAGGGCTGAAAGGATCTGCTACTGACGGCTCGGTGCCAGATACCACAGCACACCTTCAGAGGTCTAGTGGGGTCCATGCCTGGACAGGTCAGGAAAAGGGGGACCTACTCAATATTAGAAGGGTGGTCATAATGTTATGGCTGATCAGATCCCTACTAGACAGGTGTACAACATTCTTCCGTCCTGCAGAACACACCTCAGACTGTAGAGGTCTCATTATAAGCTGTGAGCGTCGCTGGTCACAAATATTCGAGATTGGATCTTCTGCATTTTGGGATAACATGCACGTTGCCTCAAGTAAGAGATCCTGCGTGGTCCCCACATGTCTCATGCCGAGGTAAATAATACGGTTTTTGCAGTATTGAGGTGTGCTGGTGAAAATCTCTGCAGTTAGATACGACCTCTAGCTGACTTACCTGGAGCCGTTCAGCTAAGATGCTGATTGCATCAGATAGAATTCTGCATGTGGAGAATGACTGTGCAGAATTAGACACGGCACGCGGAACGTCATCAAAAGTTACTTTTAATGAACTGTTACCCCTAAAGCACAAAGTAAGCACTTCGTAAGAATATAGGACGGCTTCCCTTTAAATGTTGTATAGGCCCTGCAGTGTGTCCATGAAGATTAGGGACTGGAGGCACCTTCATCTCATGGGTCCCCCCACAGCTCTCACTGGTTTCTCCTGCTTACTTCCACGTTACTGCTGTGTCCTGTAATGGAAGCCAGAGGGAGGAACCAGTCAGAGCTGTGGGGGGACCCAGGAGATTGACACTTTTTGAAGTGTTGGTTTCCCATGGGAAGGGGAGGTGGGGGTGGGATCCTCAGGAATGGAGCAGAATTCAGATGCAGGAGAGGTAAGTATGCATTCCCTCCTTATACAGGGAGAACCTGGAGTCGCTTACGGCCTTGTTCACACCAAATGCAGAGCAGATCTGCACGAGTTTCTGCACACGCAGTGCAGTGGGTTGTGCCGCGTTTTTTGTCGCCTTTCTGATGCGTTCTTGGCCGTTTTTGGTAAAAAAAAAAAATTTGATGCGTTTGCATGCGTTCCCGAGCAGGTAAGATAGGGCCTGCTGCAGTTTTTTTTTACCTGCTCTGGACCTGAACGCTGCGATGTGAACTGGAGCTAAAAATACCATTGGAATACATTGGACGCAGTTTTGCTCCGCTCTGTAACTGCTCTGCTCCTGGAACGTGCTGAACATGGCCTCAAGGCTTCCCAGCCTGCGCTGCTTCTCTCCTGAGGCTGCTGTGGGTTAGACGGTTTGCTTACAATGATTACAGTGGCCATTTTCCTGTTTGTAAACATTAAAGGGCTTTAGGCTATCCGGTCCTTCTGCTGACTCACGCACCTATAGTGGTCCTCGCATGGTCCCTGCCGGCAGCTACTGCACACATCGGGTTTCACCCGGCTACGAGCCTCGCCCTTTGCAGATTCATTGGCTGCAGCATGATGTCAGGGGAGGATGCGTATTGTGCTGACATAGTCTGGGATCCGGTGCCAAGAGGTAACCTAATAATAGGAAGAGGCTGGGACGGGGCTGGCAGTGCTGGGAGGACGGAGTACTGAGCTGTTCTGGGGCCTGTCTGCTCCAGCCGAAGGATCCTCGACCTGCACCGCATACAGGTAAGGTGACGCACCCCCTTCTGCACCCCTTGGCTCTTCTTAACCCCCCCACCAGCTCTCTCCCCCTCGGGGGAATTTTTTAGGATCTTCTGACTCGGCTATTAAATCTTCGTTGAGTAACACGAACCCTTACTGAGACGTAAAGTTGCCCAGCGAGTCTTCCAGGCGTGCCGATAAGCGTTCTAGATTGATCTGCGACATTCGGCGACACAGGAGAGGGACCCTCTAACCCCCACGCAGGTAAAGACGGTGGAGGGAATGTCTACTGGGGGGGGGGCAACAAAGGGTTAACTACCAAAACCCTTTATAACGCCCCGGGGGTCTATTACTGAGATCTGCGCTCCTCTGGTCTGTCGCGTCCGTTCGCGGCCGGCGGAGTCGTATTTTGATCACAAGCCTTAACCCCTTCGTGACTAGAGGTCACTGCTGCATAGATGAGCAGAGCAAATGTATTACTATTGGTGTTTCTGCAGAGCTTTACATACTATTCATTCACATCAGTCCCTGCCCTCCAGGAGCTTACCCTCTAAGGACCCCGTCTCATATACACACATACTAGGGCCAATTAACCTACCAGCATGTCCTTGGAGTGTGGAAGGAATGCAGAGACCCCTCCCCCCCCCCCCCCCCACACATACACACAAGCACGGGGACAACATGCAAACTCCTTGCAGATTGTGTCCTGGCTGAACCTGGGAACTCCGTGCTGCAAGGTAGAAGTGATAACCACTGAGCCGCCCACCACCAGTAAACTTGACAGTAACTCTATGACTCATTTTCCTACCTAAATCGTTTCTACATTTGGTTTTAGGGGCTTATACGGCTTTTATCACCCAGAGGAAACCCATGTATCACAGGGAGAGCTTGCAAAATTCGGGTAGAGAGTGTCCTGGCCGAACCTGGATTTGTAATGGGGCCCTCCGAGCTGCATGGCTGATCACTGAGCCGCTGTGCTGTCCGGCACCAGTATGCTTTGCTTTTAAGGGAACATTAGCCCTGGTTCACACCTAGGCGTGTATAAGCAGTTCAAAAAGCGCAAGAAATCCCATGATTTTCCATGGCCCTGATTCACACCTGCTATATAGTGAACCAGTTTTTAGGCTGACCAATGAAAACCGTTGTTATGCCGTTATCACCTTTCCAAAATGTACTCAGTCGTATCTGAATGACCTCCTCCACCCAATGCAATGTAGGTACCTCTGTGTTCTACCCATATTGCATGGCATGTGCCTGGGGAAGGGTGCTTTGGCACCTACTTGGACAATGCCGGTATTTGTACATTGTGTGGTTCAGGGGTTCAGAAACAATGTTGAGGACCCAACCAGAATATAAGAGGTGGGGGATCGGCAACCATCAGGAAAGCACTGTTGGTGCTAGCAAATGGAAAGAGATGTTCCCTTGGAGAGGAGGTGGTGGGTCAGTTTCTATAAAGTGACTTTCATAAAAGACTGAAGCTGAGACTTTGAAGGGATAAAGTCTTAAAATCAATTCCATTTGGATCGCATACCGATGACAGACATTGTACAATTTGCCTCTTGTGACTCTTGAAACCGGTGGCGGTAATCATATATAGCTTATGTAGAGTGGCGCTGTTATAGATCCAACATATCATTGGGTCTATCCATGTTCTCTGGGGTGATGGGATCCATCTTGACAGTATGATTTTATGCCATGATCAGTGATTATAGATTCATAGATAATTGATTAATATGGGAACCCCCTGTTGTCTCCTGTGGCTCCCTTGTCTGGCGTTGGAGGAATGGATCTCTGTGGGCACGTATGGCATATACAAGTCTCAACAGACTGATCTTTCAAAGTAGTAGAAACATATTATCCTCCAACTCTCCTGAGGAAGTGGAAGTTGAGCATCCAGTATAGTCCCATCATCTCACTGACCCCTGGGTTATATATATGATCCTGTAAAGATGGATGTCTATTGTCTACAGCCGTTTTGTTCATTCCACATGATTTTTAATGATGTATAAATAAAAGATATGAGTTTTAGATACATGTTGTACCTGTAATACCGAAACCGTCCCACTGTGGTCTGTATGTAGTTGTGGTGAAGTTCAGAAACACCCTTCAGCTGCCTGCAGCCCCTCGGAAAGTGCTAACCTCCTACGTAATTATGATATGAGGTTGTCTCGCCCTTTAAGGTTTCCCGTAGACGTAATTATGATATGAGGTTGTCTCGCCCTTTAAGGTTTCCCGTAGAGGGGTGTTGGTTTCCTGGCATGCTGGAAACGCTGGCAGATTTCCAATTAC
>NW_017307359.1:142650-145176 GCF_000935625.1 Nanorana parkeri
TCCCACTGAACCTGATCACCTGAAACCGTAATAACGATTGCCGCTGGTCAGACCCACACTCAGTGGGAGTCCGTGATTGGTCACCACTGTAGTCTTAAGAGTGAGTCACAAAAGGTGTCATCCATTGGTTCTGAGGAAGGAGGCGTGCCCTCTGAAACGCGTAAACCAGGGAGGACATGCAGCTTGTCGGTTGAGCCTGATACATACGATCTCAGTTTTTCGTCTTGCTGATTTACACTCTAATGCCTATTTACTCCATTGGTTTGCTAGTATGATTTTAGCTCCCCTTATATCGTTACATTAAAGTGTTTTACACGATGGAGGCGCTCTCTTTGTTTTTCATTTCAGTTTTGTGATTGCCCTAAGCCAACGGGAGCTGCCTCGGGAGTGCATTCACATTGTTTTATTACACAGTTACCGGTGCAGGAACTTGTGGTATTAACCCATTGAGATCCATTCGCATTGCAGGTCGAATGCAACTGTTTGCATGCAGCACGAAGCATTATTTTTCTAATGCAAAAGACAGTTACATAGTTACATAGTTCTTCCTGCTTAATCTATCTATATCTATAAATGTATACAAGCCGCCATGAACTTTTTAATAATTGCAAAATAAAAGTTCCAGGTTCTGCGATTAAGATTTTCCCTCCATCCCTCCCCCACCCCCACCACCTTGATTTTGTTGGTATTTCTCCCGCATCTGAGCTGGCACGTAGATTTAGAAAACATCCTGCCCCCTCTTTACTTGAACTTGGACCGCTGCTGGGATGCAAAAACATACATTTTAACCACAACGTTGATGCTGCCTCACCAAGGGAAAACATTCTTTCCTTTCAAGATGCAATGGAGATTGCCCTGCTCTGCTCCTGCCTCAATGGCGCCATCATAGAGCATGATCCAGTATAAAGGGGTGCAAAGGTGTTCCTCGCTGCGCTTGCAAGAAAGGACAAAAAAAGCGCTAAATGATTTCTTTTTTTGACTTCATCAGCTTCTTGCATTAAAACAAAGCCATCAGTCCAGCAACTGAAATTGCGCAGCAGAAGGAAAATAGCACAGAACGTGAGCGCAGGAGGGGGATGTGAACCGAATAATGCGAGCCCTCGGGATACGCAGAAGTGTATCCGAATTTCGGAATTAAAAATTGGCAACAATAAAATCTTTTATATCTCATTTTTATTCTACAGAATCGCCGTCAGTACGTTGCCGAAAAAATATTAAAAATGCTTTCAAAAGATTTTCCATTGAAAAAGTTTCTTCATTCCTCAGCTTGTTAACTTCCACGGATGAGCTGAGGGCTGCGTGAGGCCTGAACCCCTTCTTTTTGAAATCACAGCGCCTAAGATGACAGGAGATCCCCAGCTCCCCTAACGACACAATGATCCAGGCCTTGCTGATTTCAGATAAACATTTTCCTCAAAAATCTGGAGATTTTGCCAAAATTTGGCTTTTTTAATGAAATGCACTGACGTTGATGAGAAGGAGAAATGAAGGAGGTTTTGGAAGATTTTTAAAAGTGCAATGGGCTTAAAATGGCTCCTGATGGTTACAGAAGCTCCTTTCATCTAACATGGAGCAATTCCCCCCCCCCCCCCCCCCCATAGAATGTAAGAAAAGACAATAATAACAATGACGAAAAAATATTACAATCTTCAATACAAAAATAGGGAGCAAATACACAGGAAAACCCCCCAAATACAAACACTAAGGGGTCAGTTTACAGTTTTCAGAGCCTTTCACCCTGTGAATCTCTGTAAACGTTTCTTCTGTGCACATAGAGGAAAAAACAAACATTCCTAGAATACTGTATTTTCTTTTTCCGGTCGAATGTAATGTTAGATCGCATTATGGCCAATATAAGGAGCTGAGGAGCATAGGAAAGAGGTATTTACTTCTGATGGCCACTAGATGGAGCTGAGGAGCATAGGAAAGAGGTATTTACTTCTGATGGCCACTAGATGGAGCTGAGGAGCATAGGAAAGAGGTATTTACTTCTGATGGCCACTAGATGGAGCTGAGGAGCATAGCAAATAAATGCTGCTTTTCCATTCTTCTCAGCTCCATCTAGCGGCCATAATGTAGTATTACATTACATTCACCCTGTAAAGAAAATCTACTAAGAACATTCGTTTTTGCCTGTATTCACACAGAACGAATATTCAGAGCAAACAGCTCTGCAAACTGTTTATTACGGAAAATTGTATACTCGCCTATCGGTAATTTTTCTTTCCTGACGCCAATACATGGCAGCATACAATGGGTATGGCTCCGCCCCCCACCCATTGTATGCTGCCATGATTTATTTTTATTTTCATGCAAATTTTGCAGCTCATTAATCAAAATTGAGAGTTTCCTTTCACTTTGGCTCATCACTGCTGTCGGCATCATCTAAATAAAATATTATTTTAATTTCCAGGCTTCTCAGCGGGAACATTAGAGTGTTGGGTGTGATTTTCAAAGACTCCAGGGAGAAACTGCTAAACCAGAAAATACATCAAGCTGCAGAACAAGATGGCGAGAAATCTCATT
>NW_017307359.1:145192-151509 GCF_000935625.1 Nanorana parkeri
CACATATCAGTAAAATTGTCTTCTACAGAGGAGTTTGAATTCTGGGAAATTTGTGAGAATGGAGGAGACGGCTGGAAGGTTGAAGATCTTCCCGGAGACTGCGGAGCCTCATTTCCGGACGATGGTGTCAAGAAATACTTTGCTTCGTCCTTTGAGTGAGTCTTTCATGGTTCCAGTTTTCTTCGGAGAGTTCTCCTGCTGCCTTACTTCCTCGGTCTTGTGGCTTGCCGAGTAAAAGAGGATCTAGAATGTTACAATCGCCTGCTAATTTGGCAAATAAGTGCCAGTGCTAAAGTCGTTCTAAAAGTAAAACCCAGGAAGTGAGAGGAAAGGCTAGCTCCGCCCCCTCACCTGGGCTATCGTAGAGCAGCAGAGGGTCTTGGAACTCTCAGTCACCTATCGCAGCTGAGAGACACAAGCGTTCAATGCCAATGACTGGCCAAACACTGTGTGTATAGTTCCGGTCCTCCATGATATCACTTCCTCTTGACAGGGCAGGGAAGTGACGTCTCTGGGGGTCCAGCTAGCTCATCTTCTCACTTTCTGAGTTATCATTTAGGAAAGCTTTAGACCCTTAAGCCACCACTGACGCGTACAACCCCCAACTTCCCATCACTGCACCCGTGGGCATGAACCAGAACACTACACTTCTATTTGCTACCAGTGCCCCAACACACATGACCCTTATTGCCACAACAGCCCCAACATGCAGTTCCTCACTTGCCACCATTGCCTTGACACGTGTTTTTTTTTACTTGCCACCCCGACTAACACTTCATCACTTGTGGAGAGACTGGACTAGAATGCCCCCCCAAAAAACGTAGGTGTGAGACAGCAGAGGCGCCCGGATGCCTGGTCTCGCACCTACTTTTTTGGGGCATGTCTCTCCAGTAGACATCGGGTCCCTCTAGCAGCCAAGCTCTGGATCATCCAACGAGCATCTCCACCCCAACGGGCATCGAGAGCACCCATCCTGTGCAGGGACAGAGCTATTCCCTGCACACCTTTTTAGCACCTTAGGTTTCCCAATATCCCCAACGGGGATCTCCCGCAACCTTATCTATGTGAGTATTGAACTCTCCTTCATGCACCTAAAACGTAGCTATCCATAGCAGGGCGCTCCTGGTTGTATCTTTTGGAAGTTTGTTGCACAGGTATCCTCCGCCTGGTTCCTCGGAGCAGCTCACTAACCAATGCATTTAACACACGCCATCCACACAACCCTTCTCCCTTTGAGAGCACTGAACATACATCTTTGTATTTTTAATAGAAATCCTACTCTTAGTTGGATCTCTCCTGGGACTTCTGGTCCTCCAGTTTTGTTGCTCCTACTATTGGTTGGAGTTGTCTCTCTTTTAGACTTCATCACTTGTCTCCACTACCCTCATGTGCACTTTTTCCTTTGCCCCCAAATGCCCGCCCTGACATGGTCTTTGTCACTCACCACCCCTGCTCCTGACATGTACTTCTTCACTTGCCACCCCTTCCCTAACATGCAGTTCTGCTACTGCCATCCTTGCCCCGATGTGCACTTCCACACCACCACTGCTCCTACTGTCCATCCAGAGTCACTTGGTTATAGCCCAGATGCGGCCTAAATATAGAGCTATTTATCCAATGGTCCACCCAATGGAATGGTTTATAGCCTGAATATAGATCCAATCAGGACCAGATTTACTCTCTCTGCTGCCCCAAGGCCAGGTCCCTCAATGCGCCCCCCTACCCGCCAACCCCCCCCCATGGAGAATGGCAGACCTGCAGGCTGCTCACAATGTCGCCGAGATCACTTGTACATAACAAGTGGCGGCTTCCCCGATGTACATTTAGCTCTGCTTGCCCAAAGCAGGGCTAAATCTAGAAAACACCTACCCGCCCGGGCCTTGGGAGATAAGACTTCCACACCCCTGCAGCCCCTCTACTCTCTACTGCCCCGAGGCCGGGCCTTGGTTGCCTTGTGGGAAATCCGGACGTGGATCCAATTGTCCATCTACATGACTGGATTATATAGCACCTACCTAGCCTAGAATACGATGGAATTTTCACAACTTCTTCACTGCTGTTTGTTGCTTTTAGCCTTCCTTAGTGCAATATTTGGACACCGTGAAGAGCTTTTTGGTTTCTTTTTGGCAGCCTAGCCTGATGGTTATGCTCTTCTATTGCTTCCCAAACTCCAAGGTACTGAAGCCACTTTGTTCATATCTTGCATCAATAAAGACCATCAAACCAGGAACAGTTGCAAAGTCCATATGTTCTTGGGTCCTTCTCCTAGCACCATGTCTGTCCATTTGCCCAGCAGTTTTGGACACCATACGTGAAAATCAATTTCCTCGTACTGTTTTCCTGAATAATAAATGATGAGTGATGTCCTTTTGGATCTCTTCTGATTGCAGGTGGTGCAGTAAGTCTCAGGACATTGATCTAGTCGCTGAAGGCTATACAGAGGAGGTTCTGGACAACCAGCCCAATATTGTGGTCACTGACTGGTAAGACAACATATACACCTCTTTCTATAACCAATATCAACTCATCAGAATCCAACATGGATTGGCCCATGGGTCAGAGCTATAGCCAAAGCTCAATCTTTCTGCTGATTGGAAGGCTGTAGCTCTGACTCAGCAGTTAGACGTCTGCAGAGAGACCACTGCTTCCACACAGAGAAACAATTCTCCTGGGTGAATCTGTAAAACAAATCACTGGGATTGGGAATCTTGAACCTGAAGGATTTGCCTCAGACCCATGATAGTGGCCAACCTGAACCTCACCCCTCGTTGCCTCCTCTGCAATATCTCATAAGGCTTTCTATGTGCATTTGCAGGTACAATGGCCGGACAGATGTGGGCTGCATTTATGACCTCTGTGTAGAACTTCTCTCTGCAACTCGTGATGTGATCGCTGAATACAAGAGTGACACCATCACAATCCCGCAGTCCTCTGATAGCAGCTGGAACGAGGTGAGTCCCCCTGTGGAAGGGAATGGTAACCAGCAATCATTGCTCGGCATTCAACTATCCTGTTATTTTATTCATGGTTGACCTAAAGCTGGCCATAAATGGCTACAAAGTTCTACAGATTTCTGCTAAATCGGCTGAAATTTGAGCTGTGGGTGGTCCTGTGAGGACCACCCGGCTCAACAAAGGTCAATTTAAAAATCAACTCAACCATTTCTCAGATGAACGTTGATGGCATCCCATCAGGTGGAGTCACTGTTCGGGTACTTGGGTAGCCACGGGTGCTGCGGCAGCTTGAATACAAAGGTCGGCCGCAGAGATTTCTTCATCCATT
The DNA here is from genome assembly GCF_000935625.1 of Nanorana parkeri. Taxonomy (NCBI): domain Eukaryota; kingdom Metazoa; phylum Chordata; class Amphibia; order Anura; family Dicroglossidae; genus Nanorana; species Nanorana parkeri. Next base: position 148,475 of record NW_017307359.1, read on the forward strand.
TAACCTGAATAGGGGAATCCATTGATTTTTCTCTCACTCAGCCCATGTATGGCAAGCTTAACTCTCCTCTCCTGAAATACTCTACTCTGCTGGAGGACTCTGCTCCTTCCTCTATAACTGTCCTCTCCTGAAATACTCTGCTGGAGGACTCTGCTCCTTCCTCTATAACTCTCCTCTCCTGAAATACTCTGCTCTGCTGGAGGACTCTGCTCCTTCCTCTATAACTCTCCTCTCCTCAATACTCTGCTCTGCTGGAGGACTCTGCTCCTTCCTCTATAACTCTCCTCTCCTGAAATACTCTGCTCTGCTGGAGGACTCTGCTCCTTCCTCTATAACTCTCCTCTCCTGAAATACTCTGCTCTGCTGGAGGACTCTGCTCCTTCCTCTATAACTCTCCTCTCCTGAAATACTCTGCTCTGCTGGAGGACTCTGCTCCTTCCTCTATAACTCTCCTCTCCTGAAATACTCTGCTCTGCTGGAGGACTCTGCTCCTTCCTCTATAACTCTCCTCTCCTGAAATACTCTGCTCTGCTGGAGGACTCTGCTCCTTCCTCTATAACTCTCCTCTCCTGAAATACTCTGCTCTGCTGGAGGACTCTGCTCCTTCCTCTATAACTCTCCTCTCCTGAAATACTCTGCTCTGCTGGAGGACTCTGCTCCTTCCTCTATAACTCTCCTCTCCTGAAATACTCTGCTCTGCTGGAGGACTCTGCTCCTTCCTCTATAACTCTCCTCTCCTGAAATACTCTGCTCTGCTGGAGGACTCTGCTCCTTCCTCTATAACTCTCCTCTCCTGAAATACTCTGCTCTGCTGGAGGACTCTGCTCCTTCCTCTATAACTCTCCTCTCCTGAAATACTCTGCTCTGCTGGAGGACTCTGCTCCTTCCTCTATAACTCACCTCTCCTGAAATACTCTGCTCTGCTGGAGGACTCTGCTCCTTCCTCTATAACTCTCCTCTCCTGAAATACTCTGCTCTGCTGGAGGACTCTGCTCCTTCCTCTATAACTCTCCTCTCCTGAAATACTCTGCTCTGCTGGAGGACTCTGCTCCTTCCTCTATAACTCTCCTCTCCTGAAATACTCTGCTCTGCTGGAGGACTCTGCTCCTTCCTCTATAACTCTCCTCTCCTGAAATACTCTGCTCTGCTGGAGGACTCTGCTCCTTCCTCTATAACTCTCCTCTCCTGAAATACTCTGCTCTGCTGGAGGACTCTGCTCCTTCCTCTATAACTCTCCTCTCCTGAAATACTCTGCTCTGCTGGAGGACTCTGCTCCTTCCTCTATAACTCTCCTCTCCTGAAATACTCTGCTCTGCTGGAGGACTCTGCTCCTTCCTCTATAACTCTCCTCTCCTGAAATACTCTGCTCTGCTGGAGGACTCTGCTCCTTCCTCTATAACTCTCCTCTCCTGAAATACTCTGCTCTGCTGGAGGACTCTGCTCCTTCCTCTATAACTCTCCTCTCCTGAAATACTCTGCTCTGCTGGAGGACTCTGCTCCTTCCTCTATAACTCTCCTCTCCTGAAATACTCTGCTCTGCTGGAGGACTCTGCTCCTTCCTCTATAACTCTCCTCTCCTGAAATACTCTGCTCTGCTGGAGGACTCTGCTCCTTCCTCTATAACTCTCCTCTCCTGAAATACTCTGCTCTGCTGGAGGACTCTGCTCCTTCCTCTATAACTCTCCTCTCCTGAAATACTCTGCTCTGCTGGAGGACTCTGCTCCTTCCTCTATAACTCTCCTCTCCTGAAATACTCTGCTCTGCTGGAGGACTCTGCTCCTTCCTCTATAACTCTCCTCTCCTGAAATACTCTGCTCTGCTGGAGGACTCTGCTCCTTCCTCTATAACTCACCTCTCCTGAAATACTCTGCTCTGCTGGAGGACTCTGCTCCTTCCTCTATAACTCTCCTCTCCTGAAATACTCTGCTCTGCTGGAGGACTCTGCTCCTTCCTCTATAACTCTCCTCTCCTGAAATACTCTGCTCTGCTGGAGGACTCTGCTCCTTCCTCTATAACTCTCCTCTCCTGAAATACTCTGCTCTGCTGGAGGACTCTGCTCCTTCCTCTATAACTCTCCTCTCCTGAAATACTCTGCTCTGCTGGAGGACTCTGCTCCTTCCTCTATAACTCTCCTCTCCTGAAATACTCTGCTCTGCTGGAGGACTCTGCTCCTTCCTCTATAACTCTCCTCTCCTGAAATACTCTGCTCTGCTGGAGGACTCTGCTCCTTCCTCTATAACTCTCCTCTCCTGAAATACTCTGCTCTGCTGGAGGACTCTGCTCCTTCCTCTATAACTCTCCTCTCCTGAAATACTCTGCTCTGCTGGAGGACTCTGCTCCTTCCTCTATAACTCTCCTCTCCTGAAATACTCTGCTCTGCTGGAGGACTCTGCTCCTTCCTCTATAACTCTCCTCTCCTGAAATACTCTGCTCTGCTGGAGGACTCTGCTCCTTCCTCTATAACTCTCCTCTCCTGAAATACTCTGCTCTGCTGGAGGACTCTGCTCCTTCCTCTATAACTCTCCTCTCCTGAAATACTCTGCTCTGCTGGAGGACTCTGCTCCTTCCTCTATAACTCTCCTCTCCTGAAATACTCTGCTCTGCTGGAGGACTCTGCTCCTTCCTCTATAACTCTCCTCTCCTGATATACTCTGCTCTGCTGGAGGACTCTGCTCCTTCCTCTATAACTCTCCTCTCCTGAAATACTCTGCTCTGCTGGAGGACTCTGCTCCTTCCTCTATAACTCTCCTCTCCTGAAATACTCTGCTCTGCTGGAGGACTCTGCTCCTTCCTCTATAACTCTCCTCTCCTGAAATACTCTGCTCTGCTGGAGGACTCTGCTCCTTCCTCTATAACTCTCCTCTCCTGAAATACTCTGCTCTGCTGGAGGACTCTGCTCCTTCCTCTGTAACTCTCCTCTCCTGAAATCCTCTGCTCTACTGGAGGCCTCTGCTCCTTCCTCTATAACTCTCCTCTCCTGAAATACTCTGCTCTGCTGGAGGACTCTGCTCCTTCCTCTATAACTCTCCTCTCCT
>NW_017307359.1:151977-153472 GCF_000935625.1 Nanorana parkeri
TCTGCTCCTTTCTCTATAACTTAACTCTCCTGAAATACTCTGCTCTGCTGGAGGACTCTGCTCCTTCCTCTATAACTCTCCTGAAATACTCTGCTCTGCTGGAGGTCTCTGCTCAGGATGCCTATAACTCTTCTCTCCTGAAATACTCTGCTCTGCTGGAGGACTCTGCTCTGGATGCCTATATTTTAATTTGTGTTAATGTGACATCTTATTGTCTTCTTCTCTCCATGCAGCTCACTCACACATTCTCTGATTACGGTCCAGGAGTGCGCTTTGTCCAGTTCAAACATGGCGGTCAGGACTCTGTCTTCTGGAAGGGCTGGTACGGAGTCCGCGTGACCAACAGCTCTGTCACAGTTGAAGCTTAAAGGATCATCACTGTGTAACTCTCATATCTCCGTCTGTGCTGCTGCTGCCGGTGACTTCCAAACTCCTCCCTTTAAAAAGACAATTGAAATGTGAATGTTCTCAGTGGAACGCACTGCTCTTGTTTGAAACACGTACCGTAGAGATCTACAGAATCCAGGACAAACATTCAAATGAATAGTAAACTATTTTGTCCAGTTTTGAAGCAATAAAAATAACAGTAAATGTAGTTTAAAGGATATTAAAAAAATAAATATTTAATCTGCTTGACAGAGTAAATGAGTGTCAGCATTGCTAACATGTTTCAACCATTGGGGGCTGAAGATTAGAGGCATTTTGGCACTTTATATGAGAGCGGTTTACAGGGAGGACCTCAGAAGATGAGCGATGCTATATGCTTTGACATACCTCCTTTTGGTCCTCAGTTCTTCTGCATAGCATGGTCACCATCTGGATCAGCGCAATCCACAGACAGCTTAAAGGAGAACTATGAGGGGGGGGGGGGGGGGTTTTCAAACCGCCAGCGCTGACTGGCGGAACGGACGGGGGAGGGGGCGGGTACAGCTGACTCTACCTCTAGATAGGCAGAGCCAGCTGTCAGTCACGCAGCTGGGCGGATCCAGGCACTATTGTCGGGATCCGCCTCATCTGCGGCATCTCAGTATACCGCGTAGCTCGCGGTATACTGAGCCTAGGGTGACGGGAGGACGCTAGTTTGTGTCCTCCCGTTACCCTAAGGAGAACTATGGGGAAAAGACTTAACCCCCATAGTTCTCCTTTAACTCTCTCATAAGCCACAGAAGCTTAATCCAACGCAGTTTTACTTCTCAAAGCATTTCACAGAGGATGTTTGCTGTTACTTTGAAGTGTAAAAAGACAATGAGCTTCCTAGCCTAGAGTCTGCGATGAAGGCTCGCAATAAACTGAGGAAACATGGAGGAAGAAGAAGAAGGGCGGGTCTATCTAAGACAATACTTTCTGACACAAAACAGGAGGGGAGAACGGAGGGAAATACCAAATGTATGCACAGAAACAAGTTGTAGTACCGCTAATCTACCACTAGATGTCAGGCATGTACCACAACAAAACAATATGCAATGCAATACATAGCAGTGTACTGGCAATAGAA
>NW_017307359.1:153540-158917 GCF_000935625.1 Nanorana parkeri
TTAACTTGCACCAACCAAACAGATTTGTTTCCTTCATAAAGTCCTATGAAGGGGACTTTTTGCCAGAGATGAAAGGATTTCTCTAATCCGTCCCAGTTCTGGGTCACTGGTCACTTTCCACCAGTAAAACAAAAACAAAACTCCCTCGGTGGATACGTTTCTGATCCCTTTGCGTGTGTGTGGTTGCTCAACCCCCGAATTCCGGCTAATCCAGACAACTCAATGCAATGCCAGAGGCCACAGGGTGCTGAATACGCGGCTGGCGGAGACACAACAAAGGTTCCTCGGAACAAAGACCTTTTTATTGTTGGTCTCTACGGATAAAATGATCACCGAGCTGAGATAATATTATTGTCCCTCCAGGTGAAAATATTGTCTGTTCTCAGATGAAAGAGAATCAACCAAAGACCAGCTCATAATTAGAGTCATAGTATCCCAACAGCCACGCATTCAATTACAAATACCCGTGAGATGCAGCGCTCTCCGGAAGCATCAGACCGGCATTGAAGGTCTATATGGATCATTCGTTCTCTGGATAATCGCCATGTCCTGGTCGTCCTCCTCCCAGATCCTTGATCATTCCCGAGCTCCACGCCCGCACGGTTTTGTGGTATTACAGCTTCCATTTCCCTTGGACTTTCTACCTTCCCTCCGGTATATCCGGCAGGAACTTGGTACACGGTCACCAACTTTAAAACAACAACCAGCATAGGGTATCTCTGTTCTATTTGAAGGAAATCTCCACTTTTGTTAAAAAAAAAAATATATGAAATTGTTACACAAGTCATGTTTAAATTTAAAGCCCGTCTCTGGGCAAACCAAAAAAACACATTTGCAATGGGGCTACCCGCAAACAGTGCAAGGGTTAACTGCTTGTTTATGCCTATAGGAGAAGTAAAAGCATTTTTTCTTACCTGATCCCCGCTCCTTCTGGGCTGCTAGACCCATCCCAGTTGTCAGAGCACAATGAAAACCAGAGAAGCGGAAGGTGCTAGTTAAAATATTTATTAAGAACAGTGTCCACAGGAGCAAGCAGAATCATAAACCGGAACAAGCCAGAGTCAGGAGCCGGAGTGGGTAGTCGTCCAAGCCAGGTTAGGAACACAGAGATCATCGTTGAGCAGGAGCCAGGAAATCAGCGTTGTCAGGAACAAGCCAAGAGCAGGAGCCAGAGGAGACCGCCAGCCAGGATCGGGTCATACACAGACTCGGGATACTCAGAGCCCCAGGAAGACCACACAAGGGCAAGGTCAGACTGGACTGAGTGGTTTATATATAGTGAGTGGGGTGACATCATCACTCAGAGACAGGAAACTCCCATCTGGCTCTCTCAGATGATGCTCTCCTGTCTGGCCATAAGAGGGAGCCTGGGAGTAGTGAGCAACGTTCCAGAGTCTGCTCAGGCAAAAGGGGGAATCACAGGTGGGGAAAAATGGCCGCCAAGCCAGAATGCTGGACAAACATCGCGTCTAATGCAGGGCCATAGACCTGCGTTAGAGGTGAGGATTAAGGATGAGCTCAGGTTCGGATCAGGGCTCCTCCGAACAAGGAAGTGCCATGGGCACTTACACCCAATCAGCTTCCTTCTGTGTTCGAGAGGAGCTCTTTCCAGGTTTGGGGAATTTCCGGGTTAGACTGAGTTTGGTGTGAACCTGAGCTCACCCCTAGTGAGGATGCTGAGGGACAGTCCACAGCTGGAGTGAAGGGGAGAGTGCTTCACTCCGTTCCCCTAGGCATAAACACACACTTAACCTTTACAGTGCACGGGTAGCCCCATTGCAAGGGTAGCTTTTTGGATTGCCTTGAGATGGGCTTTAATGTAATTAAAAAATACTTTTCCATTGCAATCTGCAGGCACTGTTCAAAAAAATACAATGCAATATGGTGACCTGATGGCATCGGTGTACAGAGTGTCCCCCAGTAATTTCATTTTCTGTTTGTCTGATTGGCTCACTTAGGGAAGGATGAGGCCCTGGAGACGTCTATTAGAACAAAAACTCCCACAAACAAAGAAAACTCCAAAGGAGTTTTTATTTTTATTTGTAACAATTCCAGTTCCAAGACGTTTCATGGGCAAACACAGACTCCCGTCATCGGGGCTTCAGGTTTAATTCAAAATGGGAATCCCTTGGGGAACGTAATCAGGGACAGTTACAATGATTGTGACCACAAATACGAGGGCACATGCAGCAGTCAGCAATTGAGAGGTTCCAAATGAGGGTCAGCAATGGAGAGGCTCCAAATCAGGGTCAGAAATGGAGAGGCTCTAAATTAGGGTCAAAAATGGACAGGCTCCAGATGAGGGTCAGCAATTGAGAGGCTCCAGATGAGGGTCAGCAATTGAGAGGCTCCAGATGAGGGTCAGCAATTGAGAGGCTCCAGATGAGGGTCAGCAATGGAGAGGCTCTAAATTAGGGTCAGCAATTGAGAGGCTCCAGATGAGGGTCAGCAATTGAGAGGCTCCAGATGAGGGTCAGCAATGGAGAGGCTCTAAATTAGGGTCAGCAATTGAGAGGCTCCAGATGAGGGTCAGCAATTGAGCGGCTCCCCATGAGGGTCAGCAATGGAGAGGCTCCAGATGAGGGTCAGCAATGGAGAGGCTCCAGATGAGGGTCAGCAATGGAGAGGCTCCAGATGAGGGTCAGCAATGGAGAGGCTCCAGATGAGGGTCAGCAATGGAGAGGCTCCAGATGAGGGTCAGCAATGGAGAGGCTCCAGATGAGGGTCAGCAATGGAGAGGCTCCAGATGAGGGTCAGCAATGGAGAGGCTCCAGATGAGGGTCAGCAATGGAGAGGCTCCAGATGAGGGTCAGCAATGGAGAGGCTCCAGATGAGGGTCAGCAATGGAGAGGCTCCAGATGAGGGTCAGCAATGGAGAGGCTCCAGATGAGGGTCAGCAATGGAGAGGCTCCAGATGAGGGTCAGCAATGGAGAGGCTCCAGATGAGGGTCAGCAATGGAGAGGCTCCAGATGAGGGTCAGCAATGGAGAGGCTCCAGATGAGGGTCAGCAATGGAGAGGCTCCAGATGAGGGTCAGCAATGGAGAGGCTCCAGATGAGGGTCAGCAATGGAGAGGCTCCAGATGAGGGTCAGCAATGGAGAGGCTCCAGATGAGGGTCAGCAATGGAGAGGCTCCAGATGAGGGTCAGCAATTGAGAGGCTCCAGATGAGGGTCAGCAATTGAGCGGCTCCCCATGAGGGTCAGCAATAGAGAGGCTCTAAGTGAGGGTCAGCAGTTGAGAGGCTCCAAATGAAGATCAGCGATGGAAAGGCTCTAAATGAGGGTCAGCAATTGAGAGGCTCTAAATGAGGGTCAGAAATGGAGCGGCTCCAAATAAGGGTCAGCAGTTGAGAGACCCCAAATGAATGTCAACAATGGAGAGGCTCCAGATGAGGGTCAGCAATTGAGAGGCTCCATATGAGGGTTAGCAACAGAGAGACTCTAAATGAGGGTCAGCAATTGAGAGGTTCTGAATGAGGGTCAGCAATGGAGAGGCTCCAAATGAGGGTCAGCAATGGAGAGGCTCCAAATGAGGATCAGCAGTTGAAAGGCTCCAATTGAGGGTCAGCAATGGAGAGTCTGGTAGTTGTGGTCACTATCATTGTAACATTCCCTGAGTCCATTCCCCAAGGGTTTCCCCTTTTGAATTACACCTGAAGCCCTGAACAAGGGGATCCCTGAAATGTGTTGGCCCTTTGATGCTTTTTTCGCTACCAACAGCCCTCTACCAAAACCCCTTCATATGGTGGTACCTCGCTTTTTTTTACCGAATGTTATGTCCATTGGCTTCATTGAGCAGATTGGTCTGCAGATATCTGCTCTCCTTGAATGTATCTATGAAAAATTCCAATTCAGGGGAACCAATTGACTCATCACTCATTCTATTGATCCTCACATTGTCAGCGAGGTTCTGGTACTCTGATATTTGAGATGGGAATATAAGCAATTGATTTTGTTTGCAGTAACTTTAATTTTTTGTAAGCTTTAGCATCTAGTTATGGAACCTAAAAAGTGTTAAACTTCAATACAGAAGAATGACTCCTGGACCCGCGGCGTTTTATGAGTACAGAGTGGAAGTACGTCGAGGGGCTGCAGCCGCATAGAGACAGGTGTCAGTTAAAATGCAGAGGCATTGACTACGGAGGCGCGTTATTACAGCCATCATCATTCAGAATGATCACCGCCCGGGCGCAGATTATAAATCATGGCAGACCCGTGTTTACGACATTCCGATCAGCAAAACAGCAGCGAATGGAAAGAGGGGGAGCGACACATCCATCATACGAGCTGACAGAACGCAATGTAAATCCAAAGGCAGATTTATTGTATTTACTTATCCTGTTTATTGGAGCCGATTCATAAAGAGCGCAGCAAAGGACGATGCGGCATCTTCCCGCCGCAGACAGATGGTGCAAGCTTTTACCGCAATCTATCCGTCAAAGAGGCGGAATGATGGCGGAAAGAGGAGAAAGATGACCGAAATATTTTATTTTTATTTCACTGATATTTTTCTTTTTTTCCCCAGTTTGCAAACTTTTGACATGGAAGGAAGGCTGTGATTAAAACAAAAGGAGACAAAATGGAGAAAAAAAAGCAACAAAAAAAAAAAGAATTACAGAGACATCAGACTGCAGCTATGAGAACACTATGGGATGTATTTATAAAACATTCACAGAGCTCTTCGGACGTCTAATTGTTAGATTTGCACCATATTATGGCCACTAGATGGAGCCAAAGAGCCTCATGATTAGACATGTATCACACTGGGACCAATTAGCCCACCTGCCTGTATTATGGCCACTTGATGGAGCATTGGAAATGGAGCCCTCCTGGGCATGCTCAGTATAGTATCATGCTAGGGCCAATTAAGGAGGAAGTGTAGGAGGAAACTCACACAAGCAAAGGGAGAACATACAAATTCCATGCAGATAGTGTCGGGGCTGGCATTTGAACCAAGGACCCCAGCATTACTAGGCAAGTGCTAACCACTGAGCTATTGTGGTACCTTATGTTATATATCTATATAGACTTACAAAGGTATATAAGGAAGCTGAAAATAAATACTTTTGAAAGAAGCTGGAGAAATACTTTTTAAAGGAGAACTATGGGGTCAGGGATTTTCCCCATAGTTCTCCTAAGGGTCACGTGAGAACACAAACTAGCGTCCTCCCGTCACCCAAAGCTCAGTATACCGCGAGCTACAGCTCGCGGTATACTGAGACGCCGCAGCCGGGACGGATCCCGACATTACTGTCTGGATCCACCCAGCTGCGTGATTGACAGCTGGCTCTGCCTATCCAGAGGCAGAGTCAGCTGTGCCCGCCCCCTCCCCGTCCGTTTCGCCAGTCAGCGCTGGAGGATCGGACAGAGGAGGGG
>NW_017307359.1:159126-181939 GCF_000935625.1 Nanorana parkeri
GGGATCCCTGCATGGAGAGCCATGAGTGACAGTCACGGCTCTCTGCAGGGATAGATCGAGAAGTGAGCGAGCGACGGTATGTGTTCGCTCACGTCCAATCTATTGAGCCGACCTGTGACAGTTTCATTGTCACAGGTCGGCTCAGATTATGAGGCGGAGGGAAAATCACTCGCCTCATAATTCTCCTTTAAGCATAGCAGGTCCAATCAGTTATAACAGTTCTATAAATAATAAGAATAGAAATGGGATATTTACTTTTAAAGTAGAACTTAAGCCACAAAGTTTTTTTCTTTTTAGATAGAATGGAGGGTTATAACCCATCAGCTTTGTTTTTGCCACCTGTGTCCCATTGGAGATTCCCCTTCCTGTCCAAAAGCCACAACAGGGATCGAGGGAATATCCCTCCAAAGTGAGGGAAATCCCTGGTGGTCACCAGAACTAGTGTCTCCATTGGAGGATTAACCATCTATTTCTGTTCTGCTGACAACCCAAAGTTTGGGATTTTTTTTCAGTGCTAACGGTCACCAGGACAAATAGAGAGGCTGAATCTCTTGACTGATGGATTCGTCAATTTTCCGTCCCTCCATTAAAACCCCAATAAACACACTGACTGCGCGACATGGATTTTAATGGCCACAGCAGTCCCTTTTATTAAACCAACAACTTTAACAATAACCAAAGTAATAAAACCAAATATACAAAAATAATACTTTAAACAAGGGTTGACCTGAGAAGGGGTCTTTGGGTGCCAGCCAGCCCAAAAAGGCCTCTCCTAACACTCCACCCATGTCCCCAGCCGCACCACAACCAGCTCGAGGACACTTACTCCTTCTGGGTTGCAAAGGGGCCAGGCCCCGCACTTTACAAATCCGGACACCAACAAGGGGAAGCACCCATACCAGCTAAGGCCCCTCCATTTTTGTAATGAACTCAGATTTTGTAGACCCCCCAAAGACCACTCAAAACACTCCACCCATGTCCCCAGACGCATCACAACGAGCTCTAGGACACTTACTGCTTCTGGGTTCCCAAGGGTCCAGGCCCCGCCCTGTACAAATCAAGACACCAACAACGGAAGCACCCATACTAGCTGAGGGCCCCCCATTTTTGTAATCAACTCCGATTTTGTAGACCCCTCAAAGACCCCCTAACCCGCCAAGCTGCCATGACAAAAGAAACCCCCCCAACCCCCATAACCACAAAATTCAGGGAGGGAGGGTGGGACAACCTGCTTCCTTCGTCGATTTCCAGAAAGAGGACGTCCCTCAGCCCTCGCAGTCCCTTCCCATGCGGCTCCTCCCGGACACCTGACTCCCAGGTCCAATCAGGTAAGAGCAGCTATTCCCATTTTATTTTTAACCCTTTCTCCCGGGACTATTCCTCCCCCCAGTCATGTAGCCCCTCCGCTTAGTCTCTCCGTGTCTGTCTGTAACGGGAAAAGACAGCAATAACAAAAGCAATAATCACTCACCACTCACACACTGAAAACTAAAAATCCATGTTGAAGGGCTCATCAGTCCTCCTACATCAAGGCTTACTAAGAGTCACTCTGGCTGCAAAATCGTCTATTAATGACTCCCATTGACTACACATTTGAGACTTTGATACACAAGCCCTGGCTCTTGAGATAGAGTCCTTTTGAGAGTGTGCAAGGAATTGCTTAATCTCTGATGAAGGGGGATTGTTGACCCCCCTAAACATGTTAGATATCTCTTGTCATCTTCCTGATAACTGTGGAATAAATACAGCACCATTCTGGACCCTTGGCTTGGTTCTGGTGCTCCCTAGTGGTTGACTTGACCTCCTGATTCTGTGAGAACCCTGTTTTTGTGATAAGCTGCCATTGGGCCCAAACATAGACATTCCACCAACCACCTAGAAAACTGGGTCCAACCCCTCAGTCTCACTTCCCCTTTCCATAATAGCATTGGTGGTTCACTTATTTATTTTGTTGCCTGGAGTCAATTAATAAAAGGCGAGGTCTTGCTTGAATGCTTCAAGCCCTGACAACAGAGAGACCATCGAAGGTTCGTAGCATGCTTATTTTAGCTTTCAGATGACTACTGGGGCTCAGCTGAGGCAACAGAAATGTCAGGCCAGAAAAACACCACATTAGCCGTTCTTTAAAGAAGGATTAATGCTGATCCGTCCTCGTCGTGGAAAGTTACGCTCCCTGTATACCACGTATCAAATGGCCATTCGCGCCTCTCGCCACTGAGCTGGAGTCACACACAATCATGTACCCTATTAGTAGTTTCTCTCTTTTTCAGCAGCGAGATGGCTGTAAATCTTCCATCGGCCGCCCGCACCTGGCGGTTTTAGCACCGAGCTGTTCCCCCCGTCCGCTTTGTGATGGGAAGTGGTGGCGCCAGATAGGTGGCGGCGTGCGGTGATTTACAGTTTGATTTCCACTTATCATTATGGAGCAGGCCCATGTAAAGCGTATCGCGGATCTGTCAGCCCGCCATACATTCAAATGGCTGATTAGCCATGTTAACGACCCGTATATTGGGAGCTGCCTGAAATGAGGCCGCTGCGCCCTGATGTTGTCGGCTGCCATTGCGATTTACGCTTGGGAAGATAAAACTGACATCGCTCAGTAATTGCAGCGGTCGCCGGCACAGTATGTCTGTGTTATTAATGAGGCTTACTAAAGGGAGCGGACTGGAACACCTATCCTGGGTCCCCCGCTGCTGACAGCAGGATAGTCTTCCTCGGTAGGAACGCCAACCTGTTGCTCTAACAGAGATGTTGGATGACCTAAGCCGGTTGACCAGTGTTTCTGAGCTGGGAGACTACTCAACAGCTCAAGTTACAATCATGGAAAGCCACCTCTGTCCTCAAGGCTTAAAGGATCCATTTAGAGACCAACTTGGCTTCCTTTGGAGCAACCTAAGAAATCCATCACTTGGAATCCTGTACTGATCCACTTAGGTTGACCGCCTACAAAAAAGAGCCAGTTATCTGGCTGTCACATTTGAACCTCCATCCTTAACTCTTTCTGAGTCACTGATACATAAGCAAATGAAATCAGAACTCCCGATTGGCATACCTGTACTAAAGCAGTGACGTGGAAAATACTAAGAGAAAGGAACAGCGTGAGGCCAGGGAAGTAGCATTTTCAAAGGGGGTCAGCAAAGGAAGTTTACTTATTTCACAGCGGGTGTCCTCTAAAACAGTGGTTCTCAACCTGTGTAACCTCAGGACCTACATTTGTCCTCGATCATTATGTCGCGACCCAAGTCGCGCTGCCATGGAACGCACAGCAGTGTGGGCTGCCGTGCTGTAACTGAGCTCCACCCATACGTGCATTGCTTGGACAGCTCCCATGCACTCCCTGTAGAGGTCCCGGGAGCCAGAATGTGACATCACTCCGGTCCAGGCACCTCTATAGGAAATGCGAGGGAGCTATAAGCATTGAACGTATGGATGAAGCTTCTTCGCGGCTATACCCCCAGCCCACCCCACTTCAAGTTAACACTCGGAGACAGGCAGCATATTTTGAATGGCTGCTCGGTGTAAGAATGGACATTGCTGTGCTAGAGGGAGGCTGGGAGCCTCTCACCTAGAAAAGTTGAAGGCATGTGGCGACCCACTGAACACGCGGTCGCGACCCACTTTTGGGTCACGACCAACCAGTTGAGAACCAAGGCTCTAAAAGAAACCTGTGCAGACAGAATACAAAGGCGTCCATTCTGGGTGGGCGAGATAGTTCTTGTTGGCTTTAGTTGGTCTGTGGCAGCTTGATTCGGGAGGGCCCCCAAAATGGGTCCTTTCAGTTGCACTGCAGGTGTCTCTAAAAGAAACCTGTGTAGACATAACACAGAGGCACCCATGGTGGGTGAGCAGGATCATGCTGGACCTTACTGGTGGTCTTGTGGAGGGTTTCTTCAGACATTGGAATGCTGTGGATGTAGGTAAGGACCTCCATCACTAAACGGTCTTGGAATGTGTTTTCAGCTATAGGACAAGATATGTGTTTCTTGGTAACTAAAAGCTCACAAACATAGCCAATGTGTCGTGGGGGGCCAAGTGCTCCTGCTTCTTCAGGGCTTATTGGAATGCATTAACTGAAGATCAGATCAGAGGTCCAGTTGGGAGTGTTTTGTGAGTGCAATTCTGCAGCCAAAAAATTATATGGCTAAATGTCTCAGCCTATTAGCCAATCATAGCCTTGGAGCTGCTCAGGGGCACTGCTAAAACATTTGGTTGCTGGGAGCCCCAGTCTAAGATCAGTGCACTGCTCATACAACCCAGCCACATTCAGCAGGCTTTTCATGAAGCCTTTGCGTTGGGCAACTTCCCTCTCATGCTACAGCTGTATGTGGCTGCTCATTGAGAGGAGCTACTGGAACCAGGGAACACATTACATGGTTTCCAATAAGAATCTGGCACTGGTAGAGTATGGCACTTCAGTGCATGCCATGGATTTCTGCAAATCGCTGCACTTTACCCTGTCATTGACATCACAAGCAGCCGATGAAAGATCTTCATATTTCCACCTTCCATACATGCAATGACAGCTGCAGAGATTGATATCAAGGAGACACACACAAAAAAATGCACTTTGATTACAGAATTTGCTCCATTATATAAAATGTAACAAAATAAGAATGCACAAAAATAGGAATGCACACGTTTCAAGGCTGAGAAACAGACAAGAATGACTTCAGCCCTGCAATGTTCATCACATGTTTAACTGTCGTACTATATATGGTTGTTACTGACACAGCAATCATCTCAGGGTTGTATTACTCCTTCCATACACCAGATGGCACTCACGCACCAGGTTTGATATGCATCAGACATCGGCAATAATGGGACTTATTTTCTGGGCAATATATTCTCTTCTCATTATATCCTAAGTGCAGATATTTCACCCTGGTTGCTAAGCAGAGACCACACAGGCCATTTCAAGGCCTTTATTTCAGTCTTTTACTTGGAGACCTAATTGAGCACACATTCCATATCACGGCTCCAGCAACCGGGCCTCTTCTAGAGCTATAAAAGAATCAAATCTGGAATAACGGCAAATACTAGTTACTAAAACAATATGATTTACTTAGATTTTACACATTTATCCTTAAAAGGCTTACATACTTTCTCCTTCTGTCCAGCTTTCTTACATGGCAAGCCAGGGGCACATTTGTAATCCCTACTTCCACCAACCCCTCAGGGCTCTGGTCTATGCTTCTTTCTCATTGGACTACTAGAAGGACCAACCAGTGGGCAAGTGTTGTGTCAAACATTCAACAATCTCAAATCGAGGCAACTTTTTGTCAAACCCCCCCAAGGAACCCAAACTCCATGCTGATGTATAAGTGAAACTACAACCATTCATGATACGCTTTGCCTTTGAGGGAGCTCCTTATGGGGGCTGACCATACAAACTTACCAAATTTGTCCACAGGTCTGAACGAATCTGTTAAATGTTAGGCCAACCATGGTGGGACACACAGCTTATAAGCAACTCGTTTAGGGATTCTGACTTTACTGTTTTTATATGATAAAAGAAAAAGGAGATTCTTTGACTTACTCACATATGCACATAGGAGAATTTTTTTACAGTATTTCACATCAACTTACAAATGAGAGTACAGTCTCATCAAGCCAAATGCCCTAAACTGAGATAATAGGGTCTTTAGAGGTCTCATAACTGGTGCTTCCAGAAGTAACTGGTTAGACAACCTCTACAGCTTCTTCTGGGAGCAAGAATCTATCACTTGACCTTCTAACAATTCCTGACAAGCTGGTCCCCACTAACCTCACTACCCAGGCCTCCCTCTGTCAGATGGATCATATTCAGAAAGCAGTTTTTGTATTAGCATGCTTCCTAAAGACACTTAAACTTCTGCAGTACACTGGGATATACAGGTCTCCCACACAGGAGAGCATCACAGGAGACTTCTTCTGTCCCAACTCTATAAGCACACCACATAAGCGTCCTTCTTCTAAGCTTTCAAGATAACCCACATGAGCCTCCTTGTTCCATGCCTTTAAGAGTTCCCAACATAAACCTCATTTTTTTAAGCCTCTAGGAGCACCACGTGAGTTTTTTTTTTCCTTGCCTCCAGGAGAACCCCACGTTAAAGCCTCCTTCTTCCAAGCATCCAAGAGCACCTCATATGAACCTCCTTCTTCCAAGCAACCGAGAGCACCTCATATGAACCTCCTTCTTCCAAGCAACCAAGAGCACCTCATATGAACCTCCATCTTCAAACCTTTTTCAATGCCTTCAGGAGTTTCCTAAATTAAACCTTCTTCCAAGTCTCAAGGAGTGCCCCACATGAGCTTTTTTCTTTCAAGCCCCCAGGAGTGTCTCACATGACCCTCCTTCTTCCAAGCAACCAAGAGAACCTCATATGAACCTCCTTCTTCCAAGCAACCAAGAGCACCTCATATGAACCTCCTTCTTCCAAGCAACCAAGAGAACCTCATATGAACCTTTATCTTCAAACCTCTTTCCATGCCTTCAGGAGTTTCCTGAATTAAACCTTCTACTGGGTCTCAAGGAGTGCCCCACATGAGCTTTTTTCTTTCAAGTCTTCAAGAGTGCCCCACGTGAGCCTTCTTCTTACAAGATACCAGCAACACCCAATATAGACCTTCTTTCATGCCTTCAGGAGTATCCCATATGAGCCTTTTTCAGCCTCTCTTCCAGAAGAACGCTACATGAGTCTCCTCCTTACACATGACGTCCAGGAGTGCCCACCATGAGACTCCACCTTCCATGCCTCCCCTTGAATCTTAAATCCACATTTCCCCCTTTCTTGATGGACCTCAGAGCCTCCACAGCAGCCCTCAACTCCCCCTCAAGAGCCTCTGACCACCATGTGCTGTCAATCACAACCCTATCTCCCAGACTTGGCTGTAGCACGTTCTCTACTGTTCTCATCTAGACCACCAGCACATTCAGTTCCTATTTGGAAAGCCCCTTTGTTAACAATATAGCTTTTAAGCATGCATGTTTGATGAAGCAATTGATAGTTCTCCAGGGTTACAGCTGCTGTTTGCTGAACATAGAAAAAAAAGATCCAAGAATTTAATCAAGAGTTCTACAACGCAGCCAGTAATTAGAGAGACGCGGAGCTGTTCCCAAATCTCATCATTAATTGGAATCTGCACAACACCCCTTATTTTTCCTGCTCAACAGAGGGATGATGCAATGTCTCACTTTTGGCATGTAAGAAAACCGATGGCGTAGCTCCAACTTTTAGGGTCCAACATTTTTAGGCAGAAGATGTACCTCTGTCATACTTCCATTGTGTCTGATAGGAAAATAAACAGCCAGACCAATATTTAGCACTGTGGCTTTGCAGCACCAAGATTCTGAGATCTGTTCCAAGCAGTCTGAATAGATCTTGTATGTTCCTTCCATGTTTTGGCTGACTTCCTCCCATAATCCAAAATTCTGGCTTGTTAAATGAATCCCGTTATCGGAGAGAAAGGAGGCTGCTATTGCTGATTGCCTTCTGAAAAGCCCTACAGCTGTAATTGTCCAGATAGCAAGCAATTGAGCTGCAAGTTTGAAAATGACTTGCTAAACTATTGCAGACTTGCCAAGCTTCACAATTTTGTTGCACAATTACAGCAAGTCTGCATTGCAAGTCTCCAGACCTGCAAGCTTGCAGAGCTCTTGCTAAGACCTGCAGGACTCTTGCTGTAGACTTGCCAAGCAAATTTGCTACAAATTCAAAAAGTGTCAACTAGAACTTGTGCTGCGACTGTTCTGCAAGGCTACAACTTGCCAGGAATGTGTGCAGCAAGTTAACAAGAATTACAATTTTACCCTGCCACAAGTTTGTGGCAAGTTATCCTTGCTATCTGGGTGGTTTCATTATTTTAAACTCGATTTTTTTTAGAGCCCACCTCATTTCCTGGCTGGAGGACATCCATATCATCTAACTCTGGCCCCGGCCTTCTCCTTCCATTAATAGGATTTCAGTTCTTTCTATCATGGAGGCTCAGCATCCCATGTGGGTGTTACCTAGGGTGGTCTGCATGCAAATACAGCCTGCCTAGGAACGCCTACTCCTCCAGACTAACATGTACCCATCAAGGCATTTTAATATTTGTATAACTCCTCCCAGGAGCCAGCCCACTGCCTGCATCAGAACCGAGGGCATTTTGATATTGCATCAGGGCAGGGCATTTTGATATTTGCATAACTCTTCCCAAGAGTCGGCCCCCAGCGTGCATCAGGACTGAGGGCTCCTGAGAAGAGTACTAAGGCGGTGTGTGGTGATTTTTTTCAAGAAGCACCCTGCTGGTTACCACCACCAGAAATGATCTGCCTGCATTGCACAGAGAAGCACAGAGACCCATTGGTAACATCACCGGGTCTATAAAAAGGTATATTTAGAAATGTCATTAATATTACTAGGGGAAAGCAGGGGGGTTGCATGGTACCTATGTCTGGCATCCTGCCCAGTTCATTGATGCCACTGCTTGGCAGGAGCTGGCCAGAACACCAGCCAGAGCATCCCGCTCAGCTCCTGGCAACCATTGACCTCAGTGAGCTGGGTGGGATGCCGGCCAGAGCAGAGTGTCACAGGTCTCTAAGAGCTCTTAGGAACCTGAGACGCTTTGGCTAGACCCACGTGACCCAATGAGATGCCGCCTGAGGCAACCACCTTGCCTTATTATAGGGACAGCCCTTGTCATTACCATGTTGATGGGGGATTGGAACCTGGGAAGGCAAAATATAAGCAGATTAAACGTCACAAAAAAACAAAACACCTACTCCTCTTATATGGGTGAATGTATACTGGTGCACAAGAATATGGCCGCTCCATATTAATTAGCAACATAATAACATTTGGAACTCTGCAGTGATAATTGGAACCTGGTTGCCTCAAGCAACACAAAGCATTCCTGTTCCAGACAATGGGAACAATTTGAACGAGATAGCAGCCGCAAGGTGAACCGCGGCGACGCACACTGTGCAAATGACTATTTCTTTGCCCGAGGCCGATCCAGAGAACTATCCAGCCAAAATGACCTTCTGCATCCGACTAGAGCTGATAAGGAATCTCAGGCATTCCGGAAACAGGCAGACAACACCCCAACAGACGGTGACTTTGTCTGCAATCCATGGAGGATATTGGCATAATTACGCGGCGCGATGGGCAGAGAGCATCGTCAATGTACATCCATCTCATCGCAAGATGGGAGCATTAGACAAGGAGCCATTTTGCATGGCGAGCGGAGGGAGTGAAATCATTTTCTGCAAAAGACATTTAATTGAGAAATTCCGGTAAGCAATTGAACAAATGGATCTAATAACAGGTAATAGAAGTGCTCATCAAGCAGTGTTAAAACAAAATGGAGATTAAAATAAAAGTGTTTTATTACGCCCGCTGGACCGAGAATGAGCGAGACCCGGAAAATATTCCCATTGATTGTCAGGTACCATCTCTACCGACAAGGTCACCGGCAGTTAGATGAAGTCATGTGACAAAGCGTTAAGAAAGTCCACCCCTGAGTGATGGTGGGCTCCAAGCTGTGATGTAAATGTAGTAGGTAGTAGGTGTTCTCTTTGAGCTGGCCGTGTACAGATTTTGATTGATTGATTTTAATAAAGTTTAGCTGAACTTTTAGTTGAAGGCGGTAAAATGCTTCCAGGTCCATCAGAACAAAAGGTGGGCAAAGATGATGCTCTGCTGGAAGGGATATGGACACCACTACGAGCCAATAAGAATATTCTGGAAGAGATATGGACACCACTATGAGCCAATAAGAATATTCTGGAAGAGATATGGACACCACTATGAGCCAATAAGAATATTCTGGAAGAGATATGGACACCACTATGAGCCAATAAGAATATTCTGGAAGAGATATGGACACCACTATTAGCCAAGAAGGCTTGCTGGGAGAGATATGGGCACCGCTGTGAGCCAATCAGACTTTGCTGGGAGAGATATGGACACCACTGTGAGCCAATCAGACTCTTCTGGGGAAGATATGGACACCAGGCTCTTCTGGGAGAGATATGAGCACCACTGTGAGCCAATCAGCCTCTTCTGGGAGAGATATGGACACAATTGTGAACCAATCAGGCTCTTCTGGGGAAGATATGGACACCAATTTTGAACCAAGCAGGCTTTGCTAGGATGGATATGGACACCACTGTGGGCCAATCAGGATCTTCCGGGAGAGATATGGCCACCACTGTGAGCCAATCAGGCTCTTCTGGGAAAAATATGGCCACTACTCTGTTCCAATCTGGCTCTGCTGCTTCAATGCTGCCGCTGCCAATCTAATTGCTGAGGGCTTGCTGATAGGAGGAGTGATGACATCCTTGTTGAACTGATGCACCGTCAACATCCTTGGGCTGGGGGCATGTCAATGACCATCTATAATACTTAAATGCAGTGAATAAAAATGAGGTCACCCAGGGGTCACAAGCCTTCCTGAACAGAGCCACAAATCATTCGGCAGGTAAGATGGTCCACATACGTGGTGTATTTAGCTGGAGTTCAGACTTTCAGTCCCAATCTTTCTTTAATTGCAAATTTGACTTTCAAGCAAGATCCGTATATTTGTATTCATGAAAGGATTAAATATTATATTTCGAGGGGTAATGGACACGTACATAAATAAAGCTCCGCCAGACTTTTTAATAAGTTGATTCACATTCACGGCGTCGGAGAACGTATTTGTGATGAAGTGTGAGTTTCAGCCCTAAATTAACCGCACGGAGATGTGAGCAATTTCCCCTCTCTCAGCCTTTCCAATTTACATTCAGGTGAGGGGAAAAAAATGAGATTATAGCGCGTTTTTTTTTCCCGTCTGCGGCGCGGCAAAACAATATGCATTACATCAATGGCGTTCTGAATTCACGGGGAATTCGCCGAAGCACCGCAGAGCATGTGAGCGGCGCAAAAATTATTTAAAACATAAATATGTAATTTTTTCGAGGCGAATATCAATTATGAGAGCCACGGCCGGGTACGGAGATTGCTTCCTTCCTTCCTGCCAGCGAGAACAGAACCTGGCGCGATTCAGCATGCCGCGCATATAATGGAGGGCTTTGTGGCGGCTCTGGGGGTCTCAGGGAGCTCAAAGGAGATTTGGGGAAAGATGCGTTTGCTATACAAATAATGAGACGGAGGTTTAAAAAAAAAAAAGTTTAAAGAAAACTTTAGTCATGTAAGGAAATGTTGCCAAGCAATCACCATGGCGACGGCTGAACAATATTCTCTGTACCTTTTAGACTGTAAGCCCTCAGGGGCGGGGCCCTCCTTACCATCTTGTCTTGAATTGTTTTGTGATTGGAATGTCTTCCTTATAGTGTAAAAGCGCTGCACACGCTGTTGGCATTATATAAATCCTGTATAATAATATCTGTCCTCCTCCCCCACCAGCCTATATGATTAAAGCTTTGATATTTCTAATATGTTACTATGGCCTGAATAATGAGGGAGATTGCACCTATTGAGCGAAAAGTTCATTTGTGCGGTCAGGAATCAATGTTGGATGAGAAGGCTTGACCAGTTGGCTATCCAACTCATTCCAAAGGTGTTCAGTAGGGTTGAGGTTCTCAAGTTCCTCCCCACCAAGCTGGTCACACCATGTCTTTATGGAGCTGGCGGTGGTGCAACAGAGCTGGTGGAACAGAAAAGGGTCCTCACCAAACTGTTACCACAAGGCTGGAAGAGCACAATGGTCTACAATGTATTTGTATATGGTAGCATTAACAGAACCTTCACTGGAAACACCTGAACGCCATCATTTGGAGGGGGGTCCATATAGAATTGGCTATGAAGTATAGATAGATAGATAGATAGATAGATAGATAGATAGATAGATAGATAGTTCGATTTGTGCCCATTGAGTCAAAAAGGTATTTGTCAGGAACTGATGTTGCTTGAGAAGACCAACGACACATTCCAATTCATCCCAAAAGCATTCAGTAGGGTTGAGGTCGGGGCTCTGTGCAGGACACTCGAGGTCTTCCACACCAAGCTGGTCACACCATATCTTTATGGAGCTGGCATTTTAAACAGGGGACTGTCATGGTGAAACAGAAAAGGGTCTTCACCAAACTGTAATCACAAGGTTGGTAGATTCCAACTGTCTACAACATCTTCATTTGCATTAGTAGCAATAACCCTTTAGAAACTCTCAAGTAGAAACTCAATTTCGCTCACTCCTCTGCTTGCACTTGGAGAGAAAAATCTATCACTTTTCCTTTATTTAAGGGTTGCGTTATTTTATTTTTTTAGTAGGGTGTACTTTAGTTAGTATTTGATGGTTATTTGCCTTTTATTTATAAACAAACTCCACAAACACTTGTTCGGTGTGAATAGAGCCCAAAACTTACGTTCCTAGCATATTTTTTTCCAATTCGAATGTAATATATGTAAAATACCTCGGCATGGCCACTAGATGGAGCTGAGGAGCATAGGAAAGACGTATTTATTTCCTTTGCTCCTCCTCGCCATCTAGTGGCCTTAATAAGGTATTACATGATGACATTTGAAATTACATTGCACAATGGACTAGAGATAATATTCAAAGAATGTTTGTTTTGTGCATCTATCCGCACAGAACTAACACTCACGGGTATTCGCAGGATGAATAGCTCTACGTATTGTTTATAAATAGCCCCCTTAAGCAAAAAATATTCTCATCTTTAAATTAACACTTAAAAAGATCTCATGAACTTTACCCCGAGTAATATCCTAACACCTAACTCCCTAAACCCTAACCCTATCTGATACATAACCCATAACACTAACCTGGCCCCAGCAGATTTGTACTCACCTTGCTTACTCACCTTAGTTGCATTACTTGCCCAATGGTCACTGAAGGCTCCCTGTTCTCAGAGTGGGGACCTACTATGCAGAGATCTTAGCACTGGGAGCCTTTAATCCAAAACATACACTATGTAAACATTCTTAATGATATTCCCCTGTACAGCAGCGCTCAGACTAGCAGAGGGAGGA
Source organism: Nanorana parkeri (assembly GCF_000935625.1). NCBI lineage: Eukaryota > Metazoa > Chordata > Amphibia > Anura > Dicroglossidae > Nanorana > Nanorana parkeri. The sequence continues at coordinate 172,080 of NW_017307359.1, forward strand.
GAGGGAGCCAGCCTGGCACTGCTGCATGCACATGTGCTGATTGTTGACATGCTGACAGGAGGACAGAGTAGAGTGATGACTCCTCAGTTTGCTAGTGCTCCCTAACTGTGCAAACAGCATGCTAGGATGCATTCTTGACCAAGCCGTTCTGTTGCTGCTGTGGAGGTCAAGCATCTCATTGTGCGATGTAGTAGGTTTGCATGGGCCTACTTTGGCAGGTAAAACCGTTTCCATATACATATTTGAACTGTATGGTCACGCATGCCTTGAGTTCATCCTTAAATTCCATCTCTGAAAACTGGAACAATGCGCCTGCAAAACTTTTGAGCCGTTTCCAGTCCTATCCGGGAGAAACAAAAGAAAAAAATGATTTTTAGAGTGGCGGGCGGCCCCGGTGTGGTCACCTGTTCTGCGTGGCCCGCAATACACCGTCATGCTAATAGATCGTCGCTCAGCGCGGCTAATGCTCGGATTACAAATCCGTTCTCGATATCCTGAGGATTCATTCTTGGCAGCGACTGCCTTGGCTGCGATTAATTCCTGTGTTTAACATAAATTACTGCGAGGCAATTGTTATAACAATGGGTTCCTGAGACGCCATGAGATGAATATTGAATCAAATAGGATTTAGGAAAGGATATTGCCGACGTAAGGTGTGAATTATGTGCGCGCCATCGCAGCTGCGGTCAAGTTGTCGAGCATTAGGAGTGTCTGAGACAATTCATTTTGCTGTATGCGGGGGAACATGCTTAAAGGAAAATTCCACTTTTGTTTAACAAAAGTATTGAAATATTGTGTACCATGTGGCAGGGTGACAACGCAACAGAGATGGGGACATTGTCACCTATAAGGGAGCATCCGGGCAAGGACCCCGTAAGGGCAGGATCTCCAGGGATTATTTTAACCTCTTTCCACCTGTAGGAGCCATCTCCTTAAGAAGTGGCTAATGCCGGAGGCATTTCCTGGGTTCCCTGATTGGCTATCGCAGTGATCATGTGATCGGGAGCTGTCCTACCAGCTCCCAACCATTGCTATGTCAACAGGAGCAGAGTCACAGTGTTGGGGTGTACGATTGCGTGTACTCCCATCACTAGACAGGCATACATATATGTGGTAACAGGTCATGAGGCCTACCTTCGTGCCAGTGGGAAGAGGTTTATGAAAGCTGGAGGTTTAAAGGAGAACTATGGGGTCAGCGCTTTTCCCCATAGTTCTCCTAAGGGTAACGGGAGGACACAAACTAGCGTCCTCCAGTCACCCAAAACTCAGTATACTGAGACGCCGCAGCCGGAACGGATCCCGACAATTCTGTCTGGATCCACCAGGCTGCGTGAGTGACGGCTGGCTCTGCCTATCTAGAGGCAGAGTCAGCTGTGCCCGCCCCCTCACCTGTCCATTCCGTCAGTCAGCGCTGGAGGATCGGAGCGGGGAGGGGGGAATCCAGCCCCTCCCCTATCACGGCTCTCTGCCGGCACAGGATCGAGAAGTGAGCGAGCGCCGGTATGTGTTCGCTCACTTCCCGATCTACTGAGCCGACCTGTGACAGTCTCATTGTCACAGGTCGGCTCAGATTATGAGTCTGAGTGAAAATCACTCGCCTCATAGTTCTCCTTTAAAAATATTTTACATAACTTTTCAAATTAGATTAACACGTTGAAACTTTTATGAGATTTTAGGGATTGGGTTTATATATACTATAAGGCTCTTCAAGGCTTAATGGATTACCAGAGAGCAGGAATATTGTCACGTACCTGAGTGAAGACTGAATGTAGGGAGGAGGCTTCCCTTGCACCTCGTGTCCCAGAGACTCTGGAGGTGGGAACAGAATCTGAGTGGACAGCGAGTGGCACAGGTGCCAGTGGTGATCACACCGTGCAAGCTGGAGTTCTGGCACCGGATCGGGTCAGGCTGAGCTGTAGGCGCAACCAGGCAAGCAGCGGAGTGCAGAGCAGGATCCAAGATCGTGGTCAAAAAAGCCAGGGGTCAAATCCAGTCGGGCTGCGATGTACAAAGGCAGGAGACAGAGGCAGGTCCGGAAGGCAGGAGACAGAGGCAGGTCCGGAAGGCAAGCATGAGGTCAGGGGCAGGCAACAATCAACAAGGTCAAGGACAATCCGGGTCAAAAGTCAGCAAGGTAATCAGAAGCACAAGGAACACGGGGGGAAGCTGAAGACAATCCAGCAACTGGAGTCAGGCAGGCTGGCTTTAAATAGGCTGATCCGTCAGGAAACAGCATCACTTCCTGTGCACCATTTGGCTGTTCCGTGGCGCATGTATGCACGCAAGTGCCCGTTTACCCGCAGTATGGAAAACTGGACCCCGCGCATGCGCAGTAGCAGGTGGTTTCTGACAATTATGTAACCCAAAGAAACCAATCAGATCTCAACAGAAACTACAGAGGATCCATTTGGACCGGAGGTCTTTTCTTTAATGGAGCTCTTCCTTAACTAAAGCATAGTTCATCCATCCAACTTGTGAATTTATTGGCTGCGGCATTTGATCCCGCGTCCTCCTTGTAACAAGACGTTCTCCAATTTACAGCTCGCATGACACAAAGAACTCTTTATGGTTCCAATTAAACTCACCACGGACAGTTTTACAGCATAATATGTGTTTTTTAGAACACTCCTTCAATTTATACATTTCCCTACGTGCCTGGAATAAGGATGACGGAGATAAATCTGGGAGGCGGCGCGACTCCGGGCCTGAGAGGGCCTCTTTAATATATTTCCTCATTTAAAAAAACTCACCACTTATTCCAGGGGACATTGTCTAATCAATGAGTCGCCTTGGAACAGCTTTGGCTGATTCGCTCTCTTAAAATGCCAATAATATATCAGGCGCGAATCTCCTGCTAGGAAATGGATTTTGATCATGTAGAGAGTGTTAGAAGTCTATCCCGCCATGTACGCAGGGCCGGATTTCCCACAAGGCCAACCTAGGCCCGGCCTCGGGGCAGCAGGGAGTAGAGGGGCAGCAGGGGTGTGGTATTTCTCTCTCCCGACGCCTGGGACATGCAGTTCCAGGCGTCGGGCAGGTACTTGTTTCCTACATTTAGCCCTGCTATGGGCAAGCAGAGCTAAATGTACAGCGGGGAAGCCGCCGCTAGTTTTGTACAAGTGATCTTGGGGGGCGCATTGAGGAGCCTGGCCTTGGGACAGCAGGGAGTAGAGGGGCGGCAGGGGTGTGGAATTCCTATCTCCCGACGCCTGGGACATGCAGATCCGGGCGCCGGGCGGGTAGTTGTTTCCTACATTTAGCCCTGCTATGGGCAAGCAGAGCTAAATATACAGCGGGGAAGCCGCCGCTAGTTTTGTACAAGTGATCTTGGGGGGCGCATTGAGGAACCTGGGCTTGGGGCAGCAGAGAGAAAGCAAATCCGGCCCTGCCTGTATGTCTCAGAAAATTCTGCAGATGGACATCAATACCGCAAGCTTTAGAAGATCTGATCACAAGCTCTGGAGCTGAGTGTATCTAAAGACAAAATCTATTTTTTGGGTGGAACATGGAAGGGTTAGAATCTCTGTTAGGCATGACCATACGTATGCCCGTGTCACCTTCTTGAAGACTAGCCATTAGGACTAGAAATGAGAGGAAAATCCAACACTTCGAGGACCCTGTGAAGACCTTTCTGATGGACTCTTCTGGCAGCCAATGGACAGTGACATGGGCCCTTCAAGAAGAACCATCCCGTACCACAGCTTAGAACAGGGGTAGCCAAACTCCAGCCCTCCAGCTGTGGGTGAAACTACAAATCCCATGATGCATCTCTCTCTCCAGGAGTCATGTCTGTGGCTGTGAGAATCTTTCAATGCCTCATAGGATTTGTTGTTCCACCACAGCTGGAGGGCCGGAGTTTGGCTGCCCCTGGCTTAGAAGAAAGAAGATTAATGACCCAGCTTGTCTCTTGACCACAAGTAGCCGGGGTTTTTATTAAAAAAAAAAATCTAGTCATTAGCTAAAGGGGTGTGGCATGGGAAAAGGGAGGTGGAAATCAGCCTTACGTGCTTTCTGAAATAAAGACTGTTCACAGAGCTGAATAGCTGAAGCCCAAATTACAAACAAAGTTGAAGGCCTCAAAGGAGTGACCACCCTACCTGCTCTGTATGGTTCTGTATGGCTACCTGCTCTGTATGGCTCTGTATGGCTACCTGCTCTGTATGGCTACCTGCTCTGTATAGCTCTGTATGGCTACCTGCTCTGTATGGCTCTGTATGGCTACCTGCTCTGTATGGCTACCTGCTCTGTATGGTTCTATTTAGAGTTTCAATTAGAGAGAGACAGTCTGAAAGGAATACCAGAATGCTCTGCAACACCGGTATCACAGGTGGACCCCGGATTTCATGTTTTTTGTTTTTTTTTAAAGATTTTATGAATTTTATATTAAAAAAATAATGAAATGAACCCAAACTATTATAGTGCTAAAAATATCAAGTTTGATAGTTATTTATAAATGTATTCAGCTGGAGAGACGAGAGGAGGCAATTAGCTGGATACACTTTATTAGGTTTTTATTATCTACTCATTAACTCTCTCGGATAGAAACTGGAATACATTTGAAAGAGAAATATGTCAAAACGTTACCCAGTTGTTACTCTACCAGGGGCAGGCGAACTCCGACCCTCCAGCAGTGGCGAATCTACAAATCCCATCATGCATCTGTCTCTGGGAGTCATGGATTTTGCTGTCAGAGTCTTGCCATCCTTCATGGGATTCGTAGTTGCACCAGAGCTGGAGGGCTGGAGTATGCCTCACCCTGGTAGATTGAGTTTGCTCACGGATGGTAGATGGAGTTTGCCTATCCCTGGTAGATGGAGTGTGCCTACCCCTGGTAGATGGAGTTTGCATAACCCCGGTAGATGGAGTTTGCCTAACCTTGGTAGATGGAGTGGGCCTTCTCCTGGTAGATGGAGTTTGCCTACCCCTGATAGATGGAGTTTGCCTAACCTTGGTAGATGGAGTGGGCCTTCTCCTGGTAGATGGAGTTTGCCTACCCCTGATAGATGGAGTTTGCCTAACCTTGGTAGATGGAGTGGGCCTTCTCCTGGTAGATGGAGTTTGCCTACCCCTGATAGATGGAGTTTGCCTAACCTTGGTAGATGGAGTGGGCCTTCTCCTGGTAGATGGAGTTTGCCTACCCCTGATAGATGGAGTTTGCCTAACCTTGGTAGATGGAGTGGGCCTTCTCCTGGTAGATGGAGTTTGCCTACCCCTGATAGATGAAGTTTCCCTACCCGTGGTAGATGGAGTTTACCTACCTGTGGTAGATAGAGTTTGCCTACCCGTGGTAGATGGAGTTTACCTACCTGTGGTAGATGGAGTTTGCCTACCCGTGGTAGATGGAGTTTGCCTACCCCAGGTAGATGCAGTGTGCCTACGCCTGGTAGATGGAGTTTGCCCAGCCCTGATAGATAGAGTTTGCCTACACCTGGTAGATGGAGTTTGCCTACCCCTGGTAGATGGAGTTTGCCTACTCCTGGTAGATGGAGCTTGCCTACCCCTGATAGATGGAGTTTGCCTAACCTTGGTAGATGGAGTGTGCCTTCTCCTGGTAGATGGAGTTTGCCTACCCGTAGTAGATGGAGTTTGCCTACCCGTGGTGGATGGAGTTTGCCTACCCCTGATAGATGGAGTTTGCCTACCCCAGGTAGATGCAGTGTGCCTACGCCTGGTAGATGGAGTTTGTCCACCCCTGGTAGATGGAGTTTGCCTACCCCTGATAGATGGAGTTTGCTTACTGCCGGGAAAATGCAGTTTGCCTAACCCTGGTAGATGGAGTTTGCCTAACCCTGGTAGATGCCATGAGCCTACCCCCGGTAGATGGAGTGTGCCTACCCCTGGTAGATGGAATTATGAAGACCGTTCTTAGTGCAGATTGTGTGTTTTTAGTGATCCTTCCATATGTTTACCATTGACTATAATGTTACATGTGTTTTGTTGCATTTACTAGGTGGGCTGTGCCTTTAAATGATCCGCGACACAGGGCACGCCTTTACCGTCTTACCAATTTCCCCGGGTGTTATAACAAAAAATCATTGTTTGTCTATAGCCGGGTGACCTGCATGTAAAATGATTTTTCTCCCTTGTAGCATGTGTGAGTGACAGAACCCTCAGATCCGCCGTCTCACCCAATCTTCCCACTCTCCCCTCCTCCGCCCGCTGCAGGACATGCATTACGCCTCATTCCAGGCAGCTGTATCCGCTACAGAGGAATGTAAAAGGTTCATTTGACTGGTCTTATCATCAGGAACCATATGACAATCCTCAACCCTCAATTCTCCAAACGCTTTCCCGGCTACAAAAGAATTAGCGCGCCCATCTGGTCAGAGCCGCATTTCCCTGCAAATAGGGTCTCGTTATGGATACAGATGAAGAGGCAGACGGTTCCTGCGACAAGAGCCGTCGCATTTGCTGCTCCACGACCTACAGCGACCACGTGGCCTGGTAATTGCCCGGCTCTGATTATTATGTCTGCGCTCCAGACAACCGATGAACCCGAAAGATTGTATCTTCAGATGGCGGCAATTAAACCCTCTTTATTGAAACCACCGCTGTAGCCAATCCCATCGCTCCGAAAAACTGTCCACAGGTGTAGCTGGACGGAACTTTGGAATAGAATGGGCTGTGAATATTGGTGTGGCCTCGCTCAGCTATGGGTGGGGCAGGACAAGCGTGGGCGAGGTCTTGACCCCTCATAGGTGGGGCTTGGACTTCATTTAAAGTAGAACCTATCATCAGATATATTTTTTATAGTAAGTACATGCCTGCTCATGATGTCAGTGTATGTCAGGGACCCAGGGGGGCCGTTCCTCGTCAGGTTCACAGGCGCGGGCATCGGGCACAGGTAGCTCCTCCTCCTCCCCCTGGCAGGGCATCTGGCGCTGGTGTGGCCAGTGCGCGTGCGCAAGTCGCGTAGTGCGCCTGCGCCATTCCAAGCCACAGGTGCTACTCAGGCTGGGGGAGGACTTCAGCCTTCACCATTTGCCCTCAGCCTTGTGATTGGACTCTGACTGGGGAAGCTTCCTGGTTGCCCTGGCAACCAGGGGGCGGTCCTGGGTTCCCTGTGTATTTAAAGCTGGTCAGAGCCTTGACTCATTGCTGAGTTATTCTACCTCATGGTGAACACCCAGCTCCCTCCTGTGAACCTGTTGCTTGATCTGACTTCCCGGCTACCGACCCTTTTGCTTGACCCTTCGACTACGATTCCTGCTGCCCGCCACGACCCGGAACTGGACCTGACTACCCGATTGGATTATACTTTTGTACTGCACTTTTTGGACATTATTCGTCCCTGCCAAGGGGTTCCACACCTGGCCCATTATTCCAGCCCTGACAGTGTAACACTTCCAGATACTTACTACCTCCCATAGTACTCCCCCCTGCATGCCTTCATCTAATCCTCACCGGAAGGATAATTACATCTTCAGACATCATACAGGGTCACCATCTACTTCCAGAACTGAGATAGCAGCTCAGAAATGGCACAATCATGTGCGCTGTGGGAGGAGCGCTGTGGGAGGAGCGCTGCGGAAGGAGAGCTCTGTGAGTGGCCAGCGTCTCTCCTCCCCACACTAGTCAGCCTCCTGTCACAGATCAGAGGAGAGCGGTGTGGGGGCGCAGACAGCCAGCGATGTCACAGGCTGAGCTCTCCTCCCTGCTCCGCTCGCTCAGCCTCCTGTGACAGCGTGTCAGAAAGGAGAGCGGTACAAGCATTAGTGATCAGTGATCGCTGAGTGTTTGTACATAATTGAGGACAGAGTATGGTTACTATATCCAATTATGAATGAATGGGAAGTGATCTACATCACCTCTACATCACTTCCTGTTAATTCCTGATTGTGGTTATAGTAAATACACTCTGTCCTCATGTTATGAACTCAGCATAGAGGATTCCTGTTCATTGATAACTGGGGCTGCAGAAAAAGAGATTGAGGACTCTGTCTCTGAGGACTCTGCGTCCTCAATCTCTTTTTCTATTTTAATTGGCAAAATATCAGGGGTCAGTTTAGACCCCCAATATTTCCCCAAAGCCCCTAACAGTAAATTAAAAAATAAAAATATTTAATAAAAAATGAATTAATAAATAAAAATTGATTTAAAAAAATGAAAAAGTTTCAAAAAAAAATTGTGTCCTAAGTCTCTTTTTCTATTTTAAAAGGGAAATATCATGGGTCTGTTTAGACCCCCAATATTTCCCCAAAGCCCCTAAAAGTAAAGTAAAAAATGTAAATATTGAATAAAAAAATGAATAAATAAATAAAAAGAAATATAACATTTTTAAAAGTTTATAAAAAAAATAAAGAAAAATACAACATCTGAAAAAATTCAAATAAAAAAACATTTTCGTTTTTTCGGCCCAACATTTTTTAATTTCGGTTTCGGTTTTTTGAAATTTTCATTTCGGTGCACCTCTAGTGATTATATTATATTTTTGGGCATTTCATTGTGCATTGGCAACAGAAGTTAAAGGGTTTCTAAACCCTCTGTTTTTTTTGCATATATCTACTGCTATAAAGCAGTAGATATATGCAAAAAGTAAAAAAAAAAGAAAAAAAAAAGCGGTTTAAACTTACCCCGTCTTCGCCGCACACTCCCATCCGAGAATCCGAAACTGCTCGGGCGGGCACATGCGCAGTTCGGATTTTCCGCCGGGAGACGAGGAGAGACGCAAGGTAAGTCTGTGGACACATGCGCCCGCATGCAGACACCGTGGGATCGGAAGTGCCAGCAATGACAGAGGAGTCAGCGCTGGATCGGAGACCCGCCGCAGCGCTGGAGAGAAGGCTGAAAAAGACAGGAAAGAAGAGGAAGATCGGATTAAGAGACATCATCCCCAACATTAAAGGAGAACTATGAGGTGGGTGCTTTTCACTCACCTCATAGTTCTAGCTGACCTGTGACAATGAGACTGTCAGAGGTCGGCTCAGTAGATCGGAAGGTGAGCGAACACATACCGGCGTTCGCTCACCTCTCGATCCTGTCACAGCAGAGAGCCGTGACAGGGGAGGGGCTGGATTCGCCCTTCCCCGCTCCGATCCGCCGGCGCTGACTGGCGGAACGGACGGGGGAGGGTACAGCTGGCTCTACCTCTAGATAGGCAGAGCCAGCTGTCACTCACGCAGCTGGGCGGATCCAGACATAATTGTCGGGATCCGTTTCAGCGTCTCAGTATACCGCGAGCTGTAGCTCGCTGTAGCTCACTGTATACTGAGCTTAGGGTGACGGGAGGACGCTAGTTTGTGTCCTCCCGTTACCCTTAGGAGAACTATGGGTAAAAGTCTTCACCCCATAGTTCTCCTTTTAAGAAACGTATATCCCTCTAGATCAAAAGCACCTAAAAAGAAATCCTCTGTTAGCCGTCTATCACATGGCTCTGTTTGGTAATGATTAGTGCTGCCGCGATGATTTTAGGGTTTTATCACAATAGAGAGCCGCCCGTGTTTTCTCATTTTAGCAATTTTCACCTAAATAGTCCTCACGGTGACATCTGAGGCTAATTCTACTAGTAATCTCATAGCAAAATCCCTCCGTTCATCCCTAAGGACAGCGAGCGGAGACACAAAAAGACTGACACGTCGCTTTGGAACGTGAACAAAGGAGGTAGCAGACAAAAATCCCGAATTTAATTTGAGCCCCTACAGAAAGATGACACAAAACCCCAATCCGGACTATAAAAACTCCTCCATACTAAGCACCATAAAAGCTCAGATTGCCTCTTTATGATCAGTTTGGTTGGTCGTATTGCTCTTCTGGACCCCTTGTACCATAAAAATACTTTGTTTTTTTTTTTTAGGTGTGCAGTGCAGGGGATGCCGGGATGAATCCATAATCGTCAGAATCCTTCCTTTCAATAACATGTT
>NW_017307359.1:182013-186002 GCF_000935625.1 Nanorana parkeri
CCGAAGACCGCCATTAGCATCGGTATGGGCTGCCGTTCTCTTCCATCTCCTGAACTCCCGTTGGCACCGGGCTGCAGTCTCTGTCCTGTCTCCTTATTCTGCATAAACATTTTTCTGAACGCCGCTCCTGATATCACCGCCGCTGCGACACAAATCTCCTAATATCTCTGCAACCCTCCCTGTGCCCCCCCTCTCCAACGTGGTTAAGTTCACCGTTTAAAAAAACAGAGACCTTTTCATTTGGGGAAAAAATGGTTTGTAACAATAAGGATCCGGGTAATTAATATAACAGATGTCTGGGAAAATGTCAGCATAACAGTATTATCCCAGCTGCCTGCGTGCCAAGATCTCCGGGAGTTGGCAGGTGCGCGGCTCTCGGCGCCTAATGGCTTGCTCGCGGCACAAAAGAGCCCAACGGTTTCATTTTTATTTTAACACAAGCGAAATTAAAGTTAGATTGATCTGACTATTTAAAGAAGGAGCGTCACACCAACAGGTTGGAGTCCAAAGGAATTTATTTCACTATAAGTGTTCAAGGAGCATCTGTGAGTACAGCCGACATGGTGTGGCGGCCCAATAATGCCCCTTCTTCAGGGCTTGTGTTGTATATGGAAGATCAAGGGAAGGTTTTTAGAACTGCAGTGCGGGAATGGACAGGAACACTCACTTTAAGGCTCCGTCCTCATTCTCCCTCCAATTCCACTCTTAAAGGAGAACTATGAGGGGGGTGCTTTTCACTCACCTCATAGTTCGAGCCGACCTGTGACAATGAAACTGTCACAGGTCAGCCCCATAGATCGGGAGGTGAGCGAACACATACCGGCGTTCGCTCACCTCTCGATCCTGTCACGGCTCTCTGCCATGACAGGGAAGCGGCTGGATTCCCCCCTCCCCGCTCCGATCCGCCAGCGCTGACTGGCGGAACGTACGGGGGAGGGGGCGGGTACAGCTGGCTCATCTCTAGATAGGCAGAGCCAGCTGTCACTCACGCAGCTGGGCAGATCCAGACATATTTGTCGGGATCCGCTTCGGCTGCGGCGTCTCAGTATACCGCGAGCTGTAGCTCCCTATATACTGAGCTTAGGGTGACGGGAGGACGCTAGTTTGTGTCTCCCATTACCCTTAGGAGAACTATGAGGGGAGTGATTTCCTCTCAGCCTTATAGTTCTAGCCGACCTGTGACAATGAGACTGTCACAGGTCGGCTCAGTAGATTGGGAAGTGAGCGAACACATACCTCCGCTCGCTTGCTTCTCGATCCTGTCCCTGAAGAGAGCCGTGACTGTCACTCACGGCTCCCTGCAAGTCTCCCTGACTGTTAGTCATTTTGGTGTCACCCCTCCAATGGTGTCACCCGGGTGCGGGCCGCACCCCCCCGCACCCCCCTGGTGACGCCACTGCCTATTGGTGATGGTATCCCAGGGGTGCCAGATAAACATTATAGGTTTGGAACCCCTCTGTGTGGCACTGGCACAAGGCTATGTCACGTAATTCTTTCCTTGCACCATGCGTCTTAGGTTGAGAGCGGGACCCTAGATTGCAGGCTCCTCGGGGGCGGGGACTGATGTGAATGTGCACTGTGTAAATTGTTGACACTATATAAATGCCTGTAATAAATAAATCATTGTTTACAACACACACAATTTCAATACAGGAGTGTTGGGAGGGCCTTGCTCATCAGAGCTTACAATCTAGTGATCCTTTCAGTGCTACAATGTCTCTCTTGCCCAAATTCTTCACCTGTCTGGAGCAGGGGGTAGCAAACCTCCCGGCCCTCCAGCTGTGGGTGAAACTACAAATCCCATGATGCATCTCTCTTCGAGAGTCATGTCTGTGAGAATCTTGCAATGCCTCATGGCAGGGGCGTCGCGAGGCTGGGTGACACCCGGAGCGGTAACCGAGTGTCACCCCGCCGAGACGTCACCGCGCATGCTCGTGACGTCACCACGCGCGCGATGACGTCATTGTGCACGCGTGGCAGTATTCTGATGCCTGCCGGCGGCCATCTTGGTGATGGACGCCGGCAGAGAGAGCAGGGGACAGTCACCTGGCGGGATAAGGTATGCTGCCGGGTCCCCTCCTCTCCCGTGATACTGCTTTTCAGAGGGGGGTGACACCAAAATGACTGTGAGTCATTTTGGTGTCACCCCTCCAATGGTGTCACCCGGGTGCGGGCCGCACCCTCCGCACCCCCCTTGTGACGCCACTGCCTCATGGGATTTGTAGTTCCACCGCAGCTGGAGGGCCGGAGGTTTGCTACCCCTGGTCTAGAGGGTCGGCTCTAATCTGATTGGCTGCTGTGACGTAGCGGCTCTCCCGTCCCACGGAGGTGTCGTGTGCGCAGTACGCAGGGCCGGACTTGGTTTGGAATCTTCGTTTTCCTCCCGCAGAGCGCCGGGAAGCGGAAGCGCCGCGATCACCTCCTCCGTGGGCTGAATATTTGATGGGCCTTTGTTTAAAGTAACATAAAAACCTGAGCAGAACGGATGGCTCCATTAAACCTGCTGGGAGAGCGCGTTCGCTGTGTAATTTAGCAGCGCCATCTGTAATTTCCGTGTCAGAGCCGCGCGCAGTGATTAAAGCTTTCACAGATTACCGCAGATCATCTCACGGTTTGAAAACACCTCCGAAAATCTGACAACAGCCCCTCAGAAGACGCCAAACGTCGGCCGTGTAACAGCCGCGGGAAAGGAACGTTGTCGTGAATCTCTCAGTAAGTTTACATACAAATTCCTGATAAGTCCCAAGAGAGCAAGATCAGAGAAGCTCCGCCTTTCATTGTTAAAAAGCCGCCCTTAAGCTCCTGTCAGTGACTTTGTCTAGGCTGAGATGATGTCATCAGTCTGCTGCAGGCAGGAGGAAGCATTTCCTCAGTCTCCCCTCCCCCAGTGAGCAGACTGCTGCAGGCAGGGGGAAGCATTTCCTCAGTCTCCCCTCCCCCAGTGAGCAGACTGCTGCAGGCAGGGGGAAGCATTTCCTCAGTCTCCCCTCCCCCAGTGATCAGTCTGCTGCAGGCAGGAGGGAGCATTTCCTCAGTCTCCCCTCCCCCAGTGAGCAGACTGCTGCAGGCAGAAGGAAGCATTTCTTCACTCTTCCCTCCACCCCAGTGATCATTGTCCTGCAGGCAGGAAGAAGCATTTCCTCAGTCTCCCCTCCCCCAGTGATCAGGCTGCTGCAGGCAGGAGGAAGCATTTCAGACAATTGTGAGCACTGTGAAGAACGGCACAGGAGTCAGGATTTATATGATTCCGTCACATCTGAGCTGACATCTCAGTGCAGGAAGTAGGTGGTGAACGTGGATGATGTGTGAGCAAAGATGGCTCCGCCCTCTTAGCAACCTGGGGCGCTCTGACCGGAAAGGGGACATCCATGCCGCTCCCCATGTGACCCACAGAGATGCCTCATTATAAGAACGGCCCTGCTGATCCCAACTCTCTGCCGTGCTGATCATGTTGTTCGGTCATTTCTGTTAGTCTTCTCCAGTAATAGGCGACCTCTGCACTCCGGCTGCGGCAAAACTACCAATCTCGTCGTGCCTCTGCCTCTGGGAGTCATGCCTGAGGCTGTCAGGGTCTTGCAATGCCTCATGGGAGTTGTAGTTCCTCAACAGCTGGAGTGCTGAGGATGCTGAGGAATTGTCCGCCCCCGATCCACGCTCTCCATGCCCGGAGGGTGACACCAGGGGACTGAGTGAATCATCAACCTCCCTCGTCTCCATCAATAACTAATTTTCCTTTCATGTCAGAAACAAGCGCCCGGCGGCGCCCAGAGCGAAGATAAACCGCAACGTTGTCATTTTATGGGGCCCTTTATGTTACTGTTTTGTTTTCACAGCTGAAGTCTTTTATTTTTGTATCTTTTTATCTTTTACACATCAGTCTGCGTTGTTTATTTTATACACACAAAGTGAATTTACTGCCCGGCGACGCGTTTTGTTTGGTTTTATATTCAGCGGTACTACATTGTATTTATTTCCAAGCGATCTGTCGT
>NW_017307359.1:186029-194853 GCF_000935625.1 Nanorana parkeri
TATGAATCGAGTGTCTTTGTATTCGTCTCTTTTATGCCGCTGTAAAATTTCCAGCTCTAACTTTTGCAGTGACGTTTGAGTGTACGTCTGTTACATTTCCCTTTTATTTTGTGTGTGTTGCGGGTTATGTTTCTTTTACTTTGTGCGGGGAAACTTTTTTTTTTTAACACGTCCAACTATATCTAATTGGTTTAGCCCTTGTGCTGCCGGCACCATTTCCCTCACGACGCTGGATGCGGGCCCCTGTAAACGGACTCCAGGCGAGTCTACCAGGACTCTGTTTACCTGCCGAAAGCCGACTGTCGGCCTTACACTGGTGCTGATGGCTTAAATGCCGACCGGATCGCTACCATGGGTCGATAAATTGGTCCGTCCCCCCCACGCTTGACACCCCCGCCTTGCTTCCTGGACTTCTGTGGGCCTGGAACTGGCATTGCGGGCGTCAGTGGGAAGCAGGGAGAGAGACCAATGAACACCCATTTGCCGATCTCCTCCCCGGAGCGGTTACTGGGTGACAACCCGCCGCGACGTCATGGCACATGCGCGGCGATCTTATTGATACCTGCCGGCGGCCATCTCGGTGATGGACAACGGCAGGGAGAGGAGGGGACAGTCCCCCGGCGTGTTCTGCGTTTGCCCACCACCATCTTGGAGTCCGAGCGTATGAAGTCACATGGCGGTGACCTCATCCGCTGAACGAGCCGTGGCCATATCAGGCCGCAGGCGCGTTATGCGCATGCGCCGCCATCTTGGAGTATATCTTGGTATACACCAAGATGGCGGCGCTCCAACTTGCAGGCACCGCCATCTTGGTGGAGGAACAGAAAGGGACGGGTGGGTCAACGCTGCAGGATGCTGAAGGTGAAAGCCAGGAGGCCAAATTTGTGTTTATTTTGCATGCAGTGGATGGATGTTGTGCTGGTAGGGTTGCCACCTTTTCTTCAAGCGAAACCCGAACACTCTAGTGACGTGCGGACATTTTTTGGGGGGAATGAGTCGCGGCTTATTCATATCTAGATGGCACCACCCATTCATATGTAAATATCACAGTTGATGTTCACATTGCGCGATTCGCAAATCGCGCGTTTGTCGCGCGATTTGCATTTTGCTTGCGACTGCATTGAGCAAGCGAGAGTCGCGGCAAAATCCGCTCCAAAAAGGGTCCTGCTGTAGCGGCACACGACCTGCAACAGCAGGACCCTTTGCCCCATTGAGATGCATTGAAGAGCGATATCGCACGGTAAATAGCCGCGATATCGCGGGAATTACCGCGTGATAAATCGCTCAATGTGAACGGGGCCTAACGTGACGGAGCTTTCTCCTTTTCTGAGGAAGATCCACACCCTAGTATTTAAAGGTGCTGACCCTTACTGTCTCCCGCTTGGGGATGTAGATCAGTCAATGGCTGGAGCTTGCAGTACTACGGGCCCTTAAGTATCACCAGTCAGAGAAATTTCCTTTTACAATGTCATTTATGTAAGTGTTCCGAACTTGAAAGTAAACTAACGGCCCTATTAACCACCCAAAGAATCAGCGTGACATTTGTGGTGGAGGTGACATATTAGGTTCATAGAAAACCGAATAGCACAGGCTGCAATAGCTTTGACTTTTCCTTCAGAATATCCAATCTCACCCATAGCCGGCGTAAATCTATCCTCGCCGACTCTGACTAGCGGCTGGCGTAATGTGACTCTGCAATGATAAAATGGCAGGTGCGCGGTGAACATGAAAATACCGGCCATTAAATGGAAGGCCATTTTCTATTTTTGACAAGTTTAGATGTTTGAGAGGCTGGAAGATTTTTTTTACAGTGCAGAGAGGACAAATGTAGGTCAGACAAAACAAGTGTATATATGAAGACGTACTGCATGCCCGATAGGCACCCCCTGTTAGCTAGGAATGAGGGGATAGCATGGCGTGAACTAAAACCCACATCAGGGCTTTCTAATTGGTTGGGCTAGACAGGCAGCCATGTTGTTATGCTGGATTTTGCCGCCACGGCACAATCTAGTTTAAAGGAGAACTATGGGGTCAGTGTTTTTCCCCATAGTTCTCCTTAGGGTAAGGGGAGGACACAAATTAGCGTCCTCCCGTTACCCTAAGCTCAGTATACCGCCGCCGCCGGAGCGGATCCCGACTTAGACGACGGGATCCGCCCAGCTGCGTGAGTGACAGCTGGCTCTGCCTATCTAGAGGCAGAGCCAGCTGTACCCGCCCCCCTCCCCCGTCCGTTCCGCCAGTCAGCGCTGGCAGATCGGAGCGGGGAATCCAGCCCCTCCCCTGTCACGGCAGAGAGCCGTGACAGGATCGAGAGGTGAGTGAACGCCGGTATGTGTTCGCTCACCTCCCGATCTACTGAGCCGACCTGTGACAGTCTCATTGTCACAGGGCGGCTAGAACTATGAGGTGAGTGGAAATCACTCTTCTCATCGTTCTCCTTTAAGGCCCCATTCACACTGAGCGGAAAATCCAACGATTTCCGCGGCGATTATCGCGAGAAGTCTCCGGCCGATGGTTTTCAATGGAGGTGTCTTAATGTACAGCTCCATGTCGCTGGTCACAAGTCGAGCCTGCAGGACCCTTTTTTCCCCGCAATATTTTTTTAAATGCAGCCCGGCGGTGAAAGTCGCGCGATCACATGAACCGTCGCGCTATCCCGCCGCGTGGAAATCTGCTCGAGGTGAGTGTCGCTTAGTGTGAATGGGGCCTGAAGGGGAGATGAAGCGATTTCATTGTAACCTGATAGGCAAACCCATGACATCATTAATATGCAGTAGGCATGGAATTTCTGGGCCTCCTTCCACCCCGGTACAACTCACTGTTGGTCTGCAATGTTTATGGCCACTCTCATTGGACAAATTAGAACAAATGGAACAATTTGAGAAGCACAAAATAGAAAAAGGCAAGCCATTGGGCAACTAATCAGCTCTGGTCAGTACTTGTACAACAGAGATTCCCGGGGTGCTTTGGAGATAAAAGGTCTAACAAGCACTAAGTCATTTGTTGAGATACCTCAGGTAGACTTTAAAAAAGAGGACCAATCACAATCTGCAAATTGCAGTAGGATGCAACTATAACAATTGGATGAACTGTTCTAATGTTCCCGTAGTTATGAGGTTGAGGAGCTTACAATCTATTAGGGTATAAGGGAGGATATGGAAGGTAGAAGAGCTTACAATCTATTAGGCTATAAGGGAGGATACAGGAGGTAGAAGAGCTTACAATCAATAGGCTATAAGGGAGGATACAGAAGGTAGAAGAGCTTACAATCTATTAGGGTATAAGGGAGGATACAGGAAGTAGAAGAGCTTACAATCTATTAGGGTATAAGGGAGGATACAGAAGGTAGAAGAGCTTACAATCTATTAGGATATAAGGGAGGATACAGGAAGTAGAAGAGCTTACAATCTATTAGGATATAAGGGAGGATACGGGAAGTAGAAGAGCTTACAATCTATTCGGATATAAGGGAGGATACAGAAGGTAGAAGAGCTTACAATCTATTCGGATATATAAGGGAGGATACAGAAGGTAGAAGAGCTTACAATCTATAAGGGTATAAGGGAGGATACAGAAGGTGGAAGAGCTTGCAATCTATTAGGGTATAAGGGAGGATACAGAAGGTGGAAGAGCTTACAATCTATTAGGGTATAAGGGAGGATACAGAAGCTGGAAGAGCTTACAATCTATTAGGGTATAAGGGAGGATACAGAAGGTGGAAGAGCTTACAATCTATTAGGGTATAAGGGAGGATACAGAAGGTGGAAGAGCTTACAATCTTAGGGTATAAGGGAGGATACAGGAAGTAGAAGAGCTTACAATCTATTAGGTTATAAGGGAGGACACAGAAGGTGGAAGAGCTTACAATCTATTAGGGTATTAGGGAGGATACAGAAGGTGGAAGAGCTTACACTCTATTAGGATACAGAAGGTGGAAGAGCTTACAATGTATTAGGATACAGAAGGTGGAAGAGCTTACAATCTATTAGGGAGGATATAGAAGGTAGAAGAGCTTACAATCTATTAGGATATAAGGGAGGATGCAGAAGGTGAAGGGACTTACAATCCATTAATATATAAGGGAGGGATTGGGAAACATGAATAGTAGAATGACCGGGGAAGGAGGTTTGGAAATGGATGGGTAGACAAAGCTGATATTGTCCGTGTGCACTAAACCTGTCCAGCTGGGTTGACGGCTTCCTTTGTCAGCATCCGTTCGCATGACACTACTGCCACTAGATGGAGCTGACGGAAGATTTAAAAATTGGCCTCAAGGTGTTGCTGTTACTGAAGTACATTTCAATGGCCGGATCTCTTTAAAAATGGCTGTCTCTGTTCTGGTCATTGCCCTGTTGAAGGAATCATCATGGGGTGTTTATCAAGTAGAATTGGCTCTCATCGTTTCAGCGTGTACAGGATATGTATAGTGGGCATTATGGCTAATAGGGAGATGTGATGGGCTCTAGTTCATATATTACCCCTCCGTCTGATGCAGTCATATCCAAATATATTCTCACCATGCTGTGCCCGCGTTCCATTTTCCCGGGTGGCCGGAATAATTCACATTTTTATTAGATTACTGCCGTACAATCTGCCTCAATATACATTTCTTTCCACTGTACTTTTTAAACACACTTTATTTTTCCCCGAGGTACTTAGGACTTCAATTAACCGAAAGGGCTTTTTTTTTTTATTTCCAGCAATCCTTTACTGATGAATAACGATATACACTCGTAAATGAAAATTGCTTTTCTATTTAAATTCTGTCATTGCTTTAAATTAGAAAAAAAAGGAAGCGAGGGTAGGAGGCCCAAAGGTCGTTTCCAAGGTATTCAATTTCTAAAACGCGCTTTACCCCGACATATTAGCGTTGAGCCTATCTCTGAAACATCTGATGAGTTGGCTATTAATTATTTTCATTCTGCGGATAATAAAGTTGTACAGTATTTGGGGACGTGAAAGGAACAAGACAACATATCACCATTCCAGAGGGTATTACAAAACTGTTTTCAAACACGGCTCAAAAAAAAAAATGTACAGACCCACATTACATCTGCTGCCCCCAGCCATTTAAAGCCCCCTGCACCCTTAAGAACCCCCAAAAGCTGCCTCAAATTCACCTTTCTCCGTAGGGATGAGCTCAGGTTTGGATGGAACCCAAGCTCATCTGAACCCAGAAGGAAGCTGTCAATGCCAGCCCAATCGGCTGCGGCCAGGACATTATAGTGATTGGGTTGTTTGATAAACCAGGCCATGTCATAAGTGGATGATGAGTCAACAGTAGGGGTAAGCAAAATTGAGTTTTTGCTTTGCTGAAATTTTGCAAACTTTCCATTTTTCAGGTGAAATACATTGGAGCTACTAAGGAAAAGGGATGAGCTGGGGTTAGGACCAAACTAAGTTAATCAGAATCCAGAAGGAAGTAGTTAGTGAAGACCCCATCAGCTTTGGCTGGGGAACTCCACGCCCTGCAGCTGCATGTAGAGGGGCGGGATGCTGGTGACATCATTGACCTTATATCGCACATGGCCATATTTGGTCAGTGACTTTGACCAAATATGAGCGTGTGGCCATATAAAGTCATTGATGTCACCAACATCCCGCTCCTTTTGATATTCAGCTACAGGATGGGGAATTTCCTGCCCACAGCCGATGGGGCCGTCACTGACTACTTCCTTCTGGGTTCATATGAACTTAGTTTGGTCCAAATCCGAACTCGTCCCTTTTCCTTAGTAGCTCCAGTGGATTTCACCCCCCAAAAAATAAAAATTTCAGCAAAGCAAAAATTCGCAATTTTGCTTACCCCTACTGTTGACACATCATCCTTTTATGATCGGGCCTGGTTTCTCAAATGATCGGGCCTGGTTTCTAAAACAACCCCATTCCCATAATGTCCTGGCTGCAGCTGATTGGGCTTTCCTTCTGGGTTCGGATGAGCTTGGGTTCTGTCCAATCCCAAGCTCAGTCCTACTGAGAAAGGTAAATTTAAGGTAGCTTTAGGTTGTTTTTAAGGGTGCAGTGGGCTTTAAATGGCTCATGAGGGCTAGAAAAAGCTCATTTTAACAACCCTAGACCAGTTTCTGAATTATCTTACCCAAATGTAATACTAACCCTTGGTTTGCAAATAAAGTAATTTGCTGACCCGGACTGGCTGACCATTCTGATTGGGACCTCTGCCATATCCTGACCACTCTCTGGAGTAACGTCTCCTCATTGGAGCCCTTCTGTCCTTGCTCATCCCTTGGTAGGGCGATCCTGGGGACTGCAACCTGGTACCAGCAACCAGCTAAACCCATCTCCACCATCAGGAGCTCTGGTGGTGGAGCAGCTAGTGCTTAGACTGCGCACATCGGGTGAGCCCTTGTCACTTTAACAAACCCAAAGAAGAACTTCAGAATAACCTTCTTTCTTTTTTTTTTTCAATGGTGAGCAAAAATAAGACTGTGGTGAAGCTACATTCCTGCCATCCCTACTTCTGATGTGGATCTTCTGGCCACCATGCCAAGCTCAGTGTCTCAAGCTTTGGTCATTTGAATGCCCTCATATTCTTCCTCCTGAAGATGCAAAACATTTATTTAATCTCCAACAGTCCATAAGCTATTCAACAGCCAGTCTAGAGAAGAACTTGTTATACTATCTTCACCTACAATGTATCTGAGGGTAAGTGTCAGTATAAAGCCAGCAGTGAATGGGAAGCATATAGGAGCTCTGGGCAAACAGCTTTTTTTTCCCTCCAATAACTGGCTTCTATACCAAGCATAATACTGATTTTTGCTGAAGTCTACTGAAATAGAGATTGGGTCAGAATGAACGGCCTGCATGTAATGTGATCCTTCAGCAGATCAGTGCTGCCCTTTGTATGGTGCAGTTCTGTCTATAGAAGGTGAAGAGAATGAATGAATGTGAACACCTTGCCCAACAATTTATAATTAAACCAACCCTAGCGAGCAAAACGTTGATCTCTTGCTAGGACGATATCCCTCAGGCTTGGTTCACACCATTTTCCAGGCCAGATCTAGAACATAGTGCATCGCGTGTTTGCTACGATTTGGAATGTATTTATTTTTTTAAGCTTAAAATGGTCTTACAGGTGCGTTCCAGTGCGTTCCATGTGTTTTTGATGCGTTCCAGTGCATTCCCGAGCAGACAAAATAGGACAAGCAGTATTTTTCTGGTCTGGTCTGGAACGGACTGCGGTCATGTGAACAGAGGCCAGAAATAGCATAGGGAGACATTAGGATGCATTTTGGGTTCGGAAAAAATCTGGTCCGGTCTGGAGGTAATCTGGATGTGGTGTGAATGGGCCCTCAGCGATGCTGCGCCGATGCATTTTAACTTTGGCTGGCAGCTCCAATAGAGAGTTAACTTTCTATACAGAAAAAAGCACTTTCAACGTTTCCATAAGCCTTGTTAGCGACTCTTTTCACCGAACGCCAGCAAGTTCCCACCATGGCAGGAACAAAGGATGAAATCTCATATAAATTATATGATGTGGGCCCGTGTTTTTTTTTTTTTTATTTTGTGGAGTTTTCAAAGTACACAGTTTGTTCAAATTTTGTGAAAATGTCATCGCTTGAAGGGAATATCGAGACGTGTTGGCAAAGTGACATTTATAATTCCCCCGCTGTTTCACTGTGTTCGTCGTCCGTCCTTTTACAGTCACCGGAATGAAAAGCCTATCGCTGTACGCTTTGTTAGTCCCTTTTTAAACGTCAAGCAAAGCTGAACAAAGACCCCCCCCAAATATACAACTATATTTAAATGTAATAAATTAATACAAATATATAATAATACTTCTATATTTTTAATAATAATACAGGACATAGTAATACGTCTTAAATGACCACTCCATCCAAAGGTGACGTTTTACCTATTGGTGAAGCCTGGTGGGCTGAGTCAGAGCGCTGGGGCTTCTTTCACCGGTCCGTCCATCACTGCATGACACGGGAGTACAGGGCACCCTTTTCTTTATACTTGTTACAAGGTCGCTTTGTGGGGTAAACGGCTAAATATGTTGTAACAAGCAGCTCCTAACCTCCAAGACATCAGCTTCTAGATAATACTAGACTCCATTGGCTTTACTCTCAGAGCCCTGATGAAAGGGCGCTCCGTAGCCTGAAAGGTGTTGGCTGTGCTCACGTTCTTTTTACCAATAAAGCAATGGATTCTACCCATCTGAAAGGCTTTTAAGGATCTCTATGGACATTTTTCACTCCCCAAACCTCCTTTTCTAACCCAGATAACCCTGCCATAGATCATAGCCCATTCCAGATAGGCCTGGAGCACAAAAAAAAGAGAAAATTGTGCAGAGGAGCAGCATGAGGGACAGCACAGAGTCAAGTCTCAAGTTGAGGGATAGTACAGAAGAAGTGGTCTCTTACCTGGTTGGATGAGAAGTTCTGCATGGAGGAATTTCCTAAGGGTGGTTTGTAGGGAGGAGTAAGAAGTACCCAGTCGAAGAGTTGCCGACGGTGTAAGCGTTTCCCCCCCCACCCACCTTACGTCTGCATTGCGGATCTTGTGTGTCACATGTCGCAGCAGCGTTTTTGGTGGTTTGGGGTCCATGAAGGAGGTTTTAATTGGGAAATGGTTGAGGACTCATCCTAGGGGACTCATCCTCAATGGAGTTGCACTGACAACACTAGAGGTAAATTCCCCGTGCCTGCCTCACCACGTTGGAGGTAG
The DNA here is from genome assembly GCF_000935625.1 of Nanorana parkeri. Lineage (NCBI taxonomy): Eukaryota > Metazoa > Chordata > Amphibia > Anura > Dicroglossidae > Nanorana > Nanorana parkeri. Next base: position 194,715 of record NW_017307359.1, read on the forward strand.
TTGAGTAATCCATGGTTGGTTGTCAGGGGCAAAAAGCCAGTTTGGGGGATTAATCAGAATGCCCAGAGGTTAAAGGGTGAGGAAATGTTCCTACAAAGTCTCTGCCCTTTTTGCCCCTGCCCCATGAAAAAAAAAATCT
>NW_017307359.1:194930-195931 GCF_000935625.1 Nanorana parkeri
TTACATCCCACCACTAGTTTCATGATTCAAATTCACCTCTGCTGGTCGGCCCCAAAGACTTCTATGGAGCTGGATGGCTCCTATGCCTCTACCGGCCCCATCCAGCGCCTGCGCAGTTTGCATGTTATACTTTATCGCTACGTGACTCAAGTATTATAAAATAAAGCTGAGATTTATTGCTGAGATTATAAATACCCCTTTAATAGAGATGAAACTTGGCTGCCTCTCTTGTATAAATTATCTCCTCCAATCCCACTTTTACTAAATGTAAATTTTTTTCCCCCGTACATCTGAGTCTTCACCATCTCCTTTCATTTGCTCAGCATCAGGCCCGTTTCTTTGACTCTCCGTCCGTGATTTGCAGGCTTTGTAACCGTGGAGCCATTGTTCCACACCAGCAGCTAAAAACCTCTAAAATTGCCAATTACGGGGCTTTTTCTCTCTCTCTCTGCTGCTGCTGCGCTATAAAGATCTGAGTTATGTACAGGGACATTTGACTCATAAAATCTCTCAAGCAGTATTTATAAATACAGTTTTTTACAACTGGGCCCGAGTTGATACAAAGGCGATGATAAATCGCCGGTCTGACAGCTGAGGAAATGTACTGTAAATGTGAGAAAAGAGGCCGAGGATTGCGAGGCTTCAACTGCTGAGCGATTCCAGGACGTGAAGCCAAAAGGTCGCTTCGATCGCCGCCGCGGTCAATTTTGCAAGAAGGCGGCCTTCCAAATTACCGGGAATAAGGGATGTCCTTTTTGTTCAGTTATACTTTGATGGTAATTTGCAGCTGCGGTTGGCCGATGGATGCATATGATTCTGCAACACACATGACTTGGGTTTTATTGGTCATTTGTTATCCTTGGAGAAAATTATTGCTTCTCACGCTAAAAAAAAACCATGTGATTACACATCAGAAAAGATCACGCCACAACCTTGCGCATCTTCCATTCTCGCTGGATTAAATCAAATTAAATGGAAAATCTTAAAACCCATCTTTGGCC
>NW_017307359.1:195954-209395 GCF_000935625.1 Nanorana parkeri
CGCCCCCATATCTCTTACCCACCCTGCTCCCACCCATTTACTTTTCTAAAAATTCCATCCAAAGTTCTTTTTTACTCATCTGAATCTGATGGCACATGATTCTCTGCAGCACCTCCTTCTGGTAGTGATCCATCGCTGCAGTCTGGGTCCGCCACCCATCCTCGTGATTATGTCCATGTCCTCCAAGTGAAGAAGCAAGAAGACACAAGAAAAGGGATTGGTTTCAGGTTTGCCAATACCATGGGTTCTAGGTGAACCCTTCGGGTTGGGGATTTTCAATCCTGGTGAATTTCTGTGCAGATTCACCCAATCAGCTAATAGTGTGGAATCGTTCAAGAAGCTTTTGGACGATTTCCTGAGAAACGTTAATATACGGGGGTACAGGTACTCCTAATAACGAGATGACACAGGGACCCATACACACACACACAATAGGTTGGACTTGATGGACATATGTCTTTATTCAACCTCAAATACTATGTAACTATGTAACTATATCGCTTCTAAACCAAGATGCACTATATGGTCTTTGCACTATGGCCAGCAGGTATAGAAGGGCCAATAAGGGTATTTTTGGATAAGCCAGCCTCCTACTATAAATTGAGGGAGAGCAGCGATAGTACCATTGAACTGGAAATTGTTATTTGGGCAATCAAACTCCTTGCTGCCTTTTTTTTGTTATTCTCGGGGTCTTTCATTTTATTTTGTGATTTGATTTGAGGCCAACTGTCATTTCTAGCTGCAGGTCCTCTCCATAGCAAAGTATTTCTTTATGCTACAAGGATCCCCTTACAAAAAATGGGCTTTTGTATCATAGGGTGGTATTTGGGGATTTTAACTTATTTAGAGGGGTATTTGGTTTTTATTTTATATTGATAGGGCATTCATTTTAGGATCAACTTTTTTTTTCCTTTTTAAAAATTGGACTTTTTGTTTTAAGTGGAGGTATTTAAGATACTGCAGAAGATAGAGATTGAGGTGCTTCTGCCGTATGTAAACCAAGCTAATTGTATGAGAATAAACCTATTTCACAGCTTAATATGTGCTGCCAGTGTACGCTGTTACCAAGACCATCCATGAAAATGGTAGTGTGCCATAACACCACTGTCAAAACCACATACCTTGGGGGAGTCTGAGTTGATGAGGGCAGTCTCTCTTTCTCCCCAGTCCAAGCATCCCTGGGTAGTGGAACAGGTGTGAGAGGACAAAGAGTGGCACAAGTGATGGTAGGTAACGTAGTCACCGAGAATACTTCTGTCAGACGTGCCAACATCTCCTTGGAGGGAAGCATGTGAGACGAGCAGATCTTCTTCTGTAGTGAAGTCCAAGACAAGCAGGGTCAGCAACAGTCGGGCAGCGAGGTACCGGAACAGTTGGGTACAGTACAAAGCTGCAGACAGGAACGTGGTTATTGCTGAGCCATTGTCAAGGAATCCAGAAGAGCATAAGGAAGGCCAAACAAGCTGGGTTGGTAACGGGAGATCAGAATCAGGATGCAGGGTACAGGATACAAGTGCAGGGAACAGCTGAAGTCCAGTCAGCGTTGGAGGCCAGGACATCACAGCTTTAAATAGTCTGTTTGGTGCCAATGTTCACAATGAGCGTGTGCACACGTCCGCGTGCACTTCATGAGACACACGGCTGCATAGAGGCACACATCAGTGCACAGTTCTATGAGCCAAACCATGCCCGTGCGAGTGCTTGTGCGGAACCCCGGCCTCATGGGCTAGTTCTGGCTTATTGACAACCTTAAAGACATCTCATAAGTATATAAGGATTTGTGTGCTTTTAGTGTTGTTCTCAAAGCCGCATGAAAAATCCTCCTCAGTGCCCTACAATATTTTTTTAGAAAAACTTTTGCATGGGTACCCAGCATGGCAGTACCCAGCTTTCCATGTGTGGGGTTTTTCTTTTTCCTTACACTAGTTTTCCTATTAGCCCTAAAGATGCTCAGAATTTAATAAGATTTGCCCCTTACAGACTTCAATGGGATTCACCTCTCTGTTCGGGCTTGCTGTATCTTTGCAAAATTTGCAGAAGCCTTCACGAATCAAACCTGGACAGATTCTCCCAACTGGCCAGGTCTCCTAACTGAGACCCGGCCAGGCACAGGAAAGGTGAAAAGCGCTTATGTAAATCTCTTAGGGACCATTTCAATCCCATTGCACCTTTTTAAAACCATCCACAACTACCTTTTTAATTTCTATTTTCCCATTTACCCCCAATACACTTTGCCAGAATTTAGGAAACATGAAAGCTCCCAGTTATGCTCTTCCTTGCAAACAACAGAGGTGACTTTCATCTTTGTACATTACCATTTATTCCTATGGGCATTGAATTGCGCAGTACCCTATCCAATAACATTGTACATACACGTTTCTAACGTGCTATGTGCTGCATAGAACACGTGAAGTAGTCACCCTGACCCAATGTGATTTTTATTTGCAATGCATTCTTGTGCACGAACACGTGACTGGCCCCATGATTAGATTGAAGGGCAAATGGGCTCCTTTTTAGATGCATTCTACTTTAAATCTAAGCAAAAGACAAACCCACCAATAAAATTAGCATTTTTTTACATTTCCATTGAATCCACCTACACAATTGCCGTAGGCCTTCCATAAGCCTTCATCAAGGTGTTCTAGCGACCCTACACCTCATCTTTATTCCTTCCACGCGGCATGTGACAAACATCGCTCTGAACGACGCTGACTCATCCGCCTCTTAATGGAAGTCAAGCCACACATTGTCCTAGAACAAAAGCAAGAACAAACTCCCAACAATATTTGTGTTGGGAATAAACATTTTTTTTTTTTTAAATAAAGAAGTTTGCACAAAAAAATAAACATTCTTCACCGTCACATCCATGATTTGGTTAAGTACTAGCAGTTCGTGTCCTTGAAAAGCAAAAAATAAAGTTCCCCTGGCCGCAGCTTTGGTATAAATCAAAGGAAGCGTCAGGTTTTTTTTAAGCAACACTCATGAGTTTTACGATGACCTTGTCGCGGCAGCAAGGGCGGCCGGCCCAGCTGTGCCTGCTTCTCGACGTACAGCAAAAACTTTCATGCGTTTTTGCTGTCAAGAGGTTTCCCGTAAAACAGAGCAGAATGCATTGCCTTGGACGTAAAATGGGAGGTCGTAAACGTGGCGGGTTCATTAACTGGGAAACACATTTTGTGCCGTACCTGCAAAATCCTAGAGGCGGAATGACGCTTCTTTATGGCTCTGAACTTCACGGGTGAAGAAGAAGTCTGGTTGAAGGCCTTGGCATTTAAATTGCAACTCCGATCTAAAGGAGGAAAAACCTTTTCTCAAGAATTTATCATGGGAACGGTCTATTTGCTAAATATTTTCTTCTTCTAGGCAATCTGTTCTGTCAATCTACTCCTGTGCAGCTTGCCTGCTTTACACTGAACAGAGTCACAGCTCCACCCACTGTGCTAACATATGGAGTAAATGTCTATTTTTGGGGTCTGAGAAGTTAGTTAAAGGAGAACTATGAGATGAGTGATTTCCACTCACCTCATAGTTCTAGCTGACCTGTGACAATGAGACTGTCGGGAGGTGAGATACACATACCAGGTTCGCTCACCTCTCGATCCTGTCACGGCTCTCTGCCGTGACAGGGGGAAGGCTGGATTCCCCTCTCCCCGCTCCGATCTGCCAGCCCTGACTGGCGGAACGGACGGGGGAGGGGGCAGGTACAGCTGGCTCTGCCTCTAGATAGGCAGAGCTAGCTGTCACTCATGCAGCGGGGGCGGATCCCGTCATCTACGTCGGGATCCGCTCTGGCTGCGGCGTCTCAGTATACCGCGAGCTGTAGCTCGCGGTATGCTGAGCCTAGGGTAACGGGAGGACGCTAGTTTGTGTCCTCCCGTTACCCTAAGGAGAACTATGGGGAAAAACACTGACCCCATAGTTCTCCTTTAAATATTTCTTGGTTTGGCTGATGCCAGATAGTCTATTTATATAATAATGTATAAAATAGAATTCTCTGTCTTGGGTACTCTATGGTAAGATCTCGGAACATTATTATTATTATTATTACATAGTATTTATATAGCGCCAACAGTTTGCGCAGACATAGGTGCACATTATGAGGGGTTCCCACTAACCCTGCAAAGCGTTCCCGGGTCTGTACACCTGCTGTGACCATTATAATGTACTCCCACCATCCCTGAGCTTAGGTCCTGTGTCTGTACACCTGCTGTGCCCATTATGAGGGGTTTCACTATGCTGAGTTCCCGGGTCTGTACACCTGCTGTGCCCATTATGAAGGGCTCCCACCATCACTGTGTACAGTTCCTGGGTCTGTACACCTGCTGTGCCCATTATGAAGGGCTCCCACTATCCCTATGCTGCGTCCCCGGGTCTGCACACCTGCTGTGCCCATTATAATGGACTCCCACCATCCCTGTGCTGAGTTCCTGGATCTGTACACCTGCTGTGCCCATTATAAAGGGGTTTCACCATCCCTGTACTGAGTTCCTGGGTCTTCACACCTACTGTGCCCGATATAAGGACCTCTCACCAACGCTGCTGAATTCAATATTTATTTTACATTATGTAGGGTGTCACAGGAGAACCTGGGTGACAAGTCGTGGGTAACCCCCAAAACTCCTGGGTGGACAGGAGCAGATGCAGGAATGATGGTAGAAGGATCTCACCAAGAGATCCACCATGTTGGCCTAACCAAGACAGATAAGAAGCAAAGGACTAACTCAGCCCATCAGTCCTCATCTATAACTAAACTATAACTTCTGGGAGGACTGATCCATTAAACCACTTTTTGGTTTCTCGGTTACTTTTGGGGTGAGATCTCTGCTATTCAATGCATCCTCCACTCTGGCTGTTGGAATTGTAATGCTATTTTGTATTTGCGGTTGAAGTTTTGGAAGATCCTAAAGCAGAAACAGCCAAACAGGGCCAAATCCAACAGAAAAGACGTACATGGACTTGATTCCAGAATTTTTTGGTGAACTGTAAAAATACAGTCAACAGATCAGGAAATTGGACTCCCCCTTCTTCTGGACTAACAGGTCCAAGAAATCCACCAGTGGAACTCGCACCACAGCTGGTACCTCCTAGGGGTTGGAGTAACCCAGGGCCCAAACATGGCCTTACTGAATACCAGCACCTAAACTACCAAGCTAGATCTTCTTGACTGCAAACACAACCAGGTGTAACCCTGGCCCCTGGTGTACCACTGTGGATAACCTTTTGCAATCTAGAGATGGTATATCCTGCTATGGCCATTGCCAGAGAAGTTGTTGATCAAGGATTCTGACTGCAATGTCTAGCCTACCTTCTTGATCACATAAGCATGTACTGAAACTACTTGACATTGCTGTCATGATTGAAAACGAAGAGACAAAGCAGATAAAACCTGCAAAAAATGCCATTAGCTCTGCCAAATGATTACTTACCCACAGTGGATGCTTTCACCGCCAATCCAGCTGCTCGGTTTGTTCCTGACGAGGCTGGTCGGGTTATTGTTCCTCCACAATAAAAGAGGATAACATTGGAGTGTTTTCCTCGGCTGGGCCTTTTCATTATCTATCCAAACGAGGAAGGGGGCGAGCTTTTATCCGCCCAACATTACAGATAAGGCGAAACATGTCAAGTCCATTTTACTGCACTTAAAACTAATTTTGTCCTTTTATGTCTAGACACGATATGGCCAATCGCCAACAAGAATAAAAAATGTATCAAATAAAAAGAAACAAGTCAAGAAAAAATGTATTTTCTGTATTTGAGACGCGGCTATTTTAAATATGGGGTTTGACATCTTGTTAACCGCTTAAAGGGAACCTGTCATCAGACATCAGGCAAGGACTGCTAGTCCACCAGCTCTACTGCTTAGCAAGTCCGTTACTAGGCAGTTCACAATTCCTGACCTTCCCGCTTGTTCCCCAGGTCTTTGTCCTAATGTGGACTATTGTTTAGAAAGAGTTGGATAGCTGTATATCCAATGGATATCCCACTGCACTCAGGGCTGGATTTACACTCTGCTGCCCCAAGGCCAGGCTCCTCAATGTGCCCACCTGCCCACCAAATTCCCCCCATGGCGAATGGCAGACTGCATACAAGTGATCTCGGCGACATCGCCAGGATCACTGGTACAAAACAAGCGTCGGCTTTCCCGCTTTACATTTAGCTCTGCTTGCCCAAAGCAGTGCTAAATGTAGAAGACAACTGCATGTCCTAGGCATCGGGAGATGGGAATTCCACACCCCTGCTGCCCCTCTACTCCTTGCTGCCCCAAGGCCAGGCCTTGGTTTGCCTTGTGGGAAATCCGGCCCTGACCGCACTCCTCCTACCAGTATACCCCTTGGAAAATGGTGCCGAAGTGGTTGCGCATGGTGCCGTTTGAATCCAAAGAGATGGGGTATAGCACCAGCACACCGGTATAAAAAGTGTCCAAAAACATCTTTATTGACCCATGCACATTTCAGGGCCACTCTGGGTCCCTTCATCAGGCTTATTGTGAAGTGTCATACTGAGCCTGACAAAGGGACCCCAAGTGGCGCTGAAATGTTGACTTTTTTGCGACATGATGTGCATGGGTCAATAAAGATGTTTTTGGACATTTTATTCTGATGTGCTGGTGAAGGAACCTTTTTTGAGCTTCAAGCTTTGCGCATTTTTTTAAAATCATGATTTTCTTGCAGTTTGTTGTAAGTTTTTGCGCTTGATAATTGCGCTTCTTGTGCGGCACGTTTTCGGGTACCATTTAGTGATCAATGGCGCTGCGAAATGCATTTTTCGCGCACGTTCAGGCACTAAACAAGTGTGAATGGGGGTGAAAACTTTTAGGAATAAAACGATACATTTGCTAGACATCTAAGCTGCGGAAAAATTTGGTTTGGATATTTCATTATTTCGGGATTCAGATCCGAAATTCAGTTCGGGTTTCGAATTCGAACGAAACCTGAATTTTCCTTAGTTTCGGATGAGTTTACCAATAATTGTTGCGAATATCACAGACAGCCATATGCAGATGATAATACTAAAGCTGAATTTCCTAGACCCGAAAGGCATTTGGGTCTGGGAGCCATATACATATATTACTAAAGACCCGAAAGGCATTCAGGAGCTCCCGAACGCAATTTGGAAATTCGGATCCCGAATGCCATTCGCGCCTGGGAGCCTTGGCTTTAGTAATCTATGTATATGGCTCCCAGACCCGAATGGCTTTTGGGATCCCAACTTCCAAATTGCATTCGGGAGTTCCGAATGCCATTCGGGTCCGGGAGCCTCAGCTTTAGTATTCTTTGTATCTACTGTATATGGCTCCCATGTTGCCCGTACTGAAAATTCAGATGCATTAAACTGAAAAACACATCTGATTGGATTTTCAGTTTAGTTTTTGAATGCAATTCGGGCGGGATTTGGAAACAGAAATTCGGATTTGGATGCATTTGGGATTCGGAAATTCGGATGTGTCCGAATTCCGGAAAATTTGAATTTTGATTCGGAACGAAAGGAATCGTAAGTGTCTAACGCTTGCTGCGTATTGTGACGAGTCGGGAATTTTATTCCGGTGAAGTTGTAGCCGTGAACAGGCAGAAAGACCTCCAGCTATTATAAACTGTGTTTGTTGATTACGAATTGCTGGCGGAATGTTTTTTTTCCCCACACAGAGGAACCTTTTTATATGATCGCCATACACAACGATCTCGTCCTGGTCCGCTGCGGCTCCTCGCGACGTGACCGATAATGAGCTTTTGGTGTGTATTGATCTCTCCTTCTCTCTCTCTCTCTGGGAAATTGCTGTAACAAGCGCCGATTTTTGTGTGCGCAGAAACTCCCGTTCTGGAGTAAAATCTCGCCGTGACTATTAAGCTGCAATCGTGCGCCATTAAAATCAATATTTTCTGCTGCGGGGTGATGAGCAGCCGTGTACGCTGCCCCTTTTCATGTCGCCCCGCATCCCGCCGTTACACTTCTTTAATAGCGCACAGCGTGCGGATGGCGTGCCGGAGCTGGTGTTTGTGGAATGGCGGTAATTGTTTTCATAATGAATGTCAGAACGCTGTCCTGGGGGGGTACACGCTGCTCTTTGCCTTCTGTTTTTGTACATGGACATTTGAGAATTGAGTTTTATACAGTTCTCACTTAAAGGGCACCTCCACCCCGAAAATGTTATATATTGCAGGTTTGTGTGGTTGGTGGCATGTGAAAGAACATGCTGGCTTCTTATATGCCTTGTCTATCCACTTTTGTGAGGTATGTCAGCCAGACACTTTATTATAGCTTTGTGGGGGGGCACAGACTCAACATCTAAGAAGTCACTGAGGGATTCAACTAGGTGGCACTAGAGATGAGCTACCATCTAAAACTAATATTTCAGGAATGGCAGCTAGGGGGATCTTGCGATAGAACAGAACCCAAGAGCATCCAAACCCGGAAGGAAGCTGTCCATACCAGCCCAGGGCGATGGCCAGGGCGTTTCCTACCCCGCAGCTGAAGGTAGACAAAGAGGTGGGATGCTGGGGACATTATTGACCTAATATGGCCATAGAAGGTCAAGGATGTTCCCAGAGTGGGGTATGCCCAGCAGCAGCTGATTGGGCTGGCGTGGACAGCTTCCTTCTGGGTTTGGATAATCTTGGGATGATTTTGGGTTCGGTCCCAAACCAAGCTTATCCCTAGCTGTGCCCCTAATATATTAGTTATTTATGGTATTTAATCAGAAGTTCAAACTTTGTCCTGTCCTGTGTTGTGTTTTTTTTTTGGGGGGGGATCTTTCTCCCTACTTTCTGACCAGAACAGGAAGTGAAGGGAATACTCCTCTTGGCAGTTGTCCCCAGAACAGATGTCTCTATTGGAAGAGTCCCACTTGCTTTCTCTTCTGAGGACAACTGAAAGTCCTCATCTTCTGGCCTAATGGTGGTCACCAGGGCAAAAAGAGTGCGAGTCTCACCAGTGGGTACACGGAAAGTAATACAAACCTGCTGGGGGTTCTGGTCCGTCCCTACTCCATCCAAAAATAAAGTTAGGGCTTTAGATTGACTTCCATCTAAATCCTTGGTTCTCAACTAGTGCGTTGTGAACCAAAAGTGGGTCGCTACCCCATGTTCAGTGGGTCCCCACATGCCTTCCACTTGTCTAGGTGATAAACTTCTCCGCCTCCCCCTAGCGCAGCACTGTCAGTTCTCGTGCCAAGCAACCATTCAAAATATGTTGCCCAGCCCTGCGTGTCAGCTTGAGGTGGTGTGGGCTGGAAGTATGGCCACAAGGGAGCTCCATCCATACATCATTGCTTACAGCTCCCACATGTGTCCTGTAGAGGTGCCTGGACTGGACTGACGTCGCATTCTGGCTCCCGCCACCTTTACAGGGCGCGCATGGGAGCTGTATAAGCAATGCACGTAGGGATGGAGCTCCGTCACAGCACAGAAGCACACACTGGACCCCAGGCTGAGGATCCACTCCAGTTCTCATAAAGTAGAGAAACTGGGTGGATCATAAAAAAAAAATGTTTTGAGATGTCTGTGTGTGTGTGTGAGATCTGTGGTTGCGTGTGTCTGTCAGTGTTTTTGATGGTCTGTTCACTCTAGTACAGTGCGCTAATCGAACAGTCCCATGCGATGCACTGTACCACGCAATCGCACTTACTGGGTGTTCTGGGGTGTGGTTGTGTTGCCTTTTATTCTGAATGACCCCCCCCCCCAACGCACCTCTCACCCACAGTCCAATCGTCTGAACCCGAACGCCCGGTACTGCAATGCCGTGCATTCCATTGCAGTGCGACTTGGATCGCGACTTAATGACCAAAGACAAATGTGGGTCCTGAGGTTACACAGGTTGAGAACCACTGATCTAAAGGGTAAGTTTCTAGGACTGAATGCAACATAGTAAGTGTGTGTGTGTGTGTGTGTATGTATGTATGTATGTACCATATTTTGCGCTCCATAAGGCGCACCTGACCATAGGACACAGGGGTTCTGTGACAGCAGCTGCAGTTAGTGACAGCTGAGACAGGTGGCGCTGTGATCACAGTGCCACGGTCTCAGTGATCCCACAGAGCAGACAAAGAACGGACGTTCTTCATCTGCTCTATGGGCTCTATGGTGAGCTTCTATGCCGTGGCCACGGGTCCCCCAGTGGAGCGGGGGCCCCCGAAAACCATGGCGGGGGGGGGGCCACGGACACGATCGCCGCCGCTCGATTTGATACAAGTGATCTGATTAGATCACTTGTATTAAATGAGCGGCGGCCCCACGCTGTACATTTAGCTCTGCTTGTCCGGAGCAGGGCTGAATGTACAAAAAAAACTACTCGCCCGGCGCCCGAAACTGCATGTACAGACAGTTTTGCCCCCCTTATGGGGGGAAAAAAGTGCGTCTTATGGAGCGAAAAATACGGTGTATATATAAAGTGTGTGTATATAATGTATATAATGTGTGTGTGAGAATCTCCTCCCGTTGTCATCTTTTTTCCCACTATTTCATATACTGCGGGAACTCTGCAGAGAGATGTGGGGGGGGGGGGGCTACAAAGAGTAGTTGGAGGGGAAAAAATGGCGTTCGATTATAATACATGGCGTTCTGTATGTGCGGTGAGTACAAAAGCTGCTCCATCGTTTCCTGAGCCTCTCGTCATATTTTTCCCCTAATTACCCTTTAAATCAATATAGAATGGCACGGCTGTCTATAGGATGCAGAAACACGTGTTTTATTGCGCACCCACCTGCCTGCGAGCACCCCTCCCCCCTCTCCTCAATCGCCTGTCAATATTTGCTCAGCCGCCTCGAGTGCTTCCACTCTCCCCAACTCCCCGGAAACATTGCACAGGGAATATCATTGTGTGAACATCATTATACGTTGTGCAAAGCTCTGTGAACGGCTTGCCGCTACAATTTGCAGATGCTAAAAGATAGAATTTGAAGGTTGAGGATCCCTCGCCACACGCTATGTACACAGTGCACGAAAATCTCCTCCTGCTGCGTCTTTACTTTTCATGGCCGCCTTGCTTAAAGGGTAATTCACCTTCAGCAAAACATTGTCCGTGCATTCCATTGCTGCACAATTTTTTTTTTTTAATGGAAGCTTCTTTTGAATGGCCTGCTTGTAGACCATTCGTGCCCTCTACCAAGCCTGCCAAAGCTCCTATGTAAGTGACCCCCCTCCCCCCCCCCATCCTGCTTTCCCCACTTCCTGTGTAGATAACGGGGCGCGATGGACAATGAAAGTGTGCCCCCAGCACTACAGCCCAGACATGCACAGTGCATTCTCTCTCACTCTGTTGCAGCAGCGCAGAAGCTCAATGTTGTGCAACAGAGGAAGACACAGAGCGCACTGCGTGGGTTTTGAATGAGCCAAAGGACTTCTTCCTATTGTGCTGGGGGCACACTTCCAGCGGGGAGGGTTTTGTCTACCTTAGGCCCCATTCACACCGAGCGACATGAAAATCGCGCGATTTTGAGTGATATTGCGCGACGAGCGATATTGAGCGGCGTATAGCACGGATTTTTCCTATTGGGCTGTATGCAATCAGGAGCAATATCGCTCGAAATCGCTCGAAAAAAGGGTCATATAGGAGCGACAAGCTACCAGCTACGAGCTACAAGCGATATTGAGCAATATTGAGCGATATTTTTTTAAGTACAACTGGGTATTTCATTGCTGTGTCAGGAAGTGAAGGTGAAGTCCAAAAACGCCACCAGCACTCCAATAAACGTGAATAAAGATTGATTTAATGACACATATTTGTCATACAATTCAAGCCCTTTCAGGGCCTCACAGGGTCCATTACATCAGGCTCAGAAGGAAGTGAAGGTGGACCCCCTCCAACGGGGACACGGATATGAACTCATTTAGAGAGTGGGGAAAGGGGTTAAAACTTCTGACAAGCTTGGATGGATGTGCAACGTGAGACATTTGGGGGGATGGGGGTAGAATAAAGGACTTAATTGTTTTTTTTTTTTGTGATTGAGTACCCCTTTCCTCATTTACATCAGGCGGAGTCATCTTGGGACCCCTTTATTCTTAAAAAGGCTTCCAGATTCCAATAAATTTCCCCAGCTGCAGCCCCCCTATAGGCACCAGGGTTATGGGGAAGAGGCCCTTGTCCTCATCAACATGGGGACAAGGTGTTTTGCAAGGGGGGATTCCCCCTGGCAAGATCCACCCCCCCCCCTATATTAGGGGGATGTGACCTGGTATGGTTCAGGAAATGGGGTGCAAAGCTGTTCACTGAACCTCCTGAACAAGCAAAATTTTGGTCTGGAAGATCAACCCTACTCCTGAATGGTGTTAGCAGTTCACCATTCAATTTCACTTGTTGGCTACATCTGCCTGTCATGTCCGCACCTTCATAAACCCAAATACAGCCGCTCTGGTTCTGATGAAGCCTTGCCTTATAATAGGTGACCTTGTTTTAAAAAATTTTAACTAACCAAGATACACTTCCAAAGGAAAAGTGGAGCAAAGACTAATTATCACCCACAGAAACCAGATGGTTCACTTTGCCCAGAACACCGGCGAGCACAAACAGCAAAATAACCTCTTAGCCCTTACATCAAACGGAATGAGTTCTTAGCCGATACGTGTACGGGTGAGCCCTCCTCTCCTCTGTTCTTTCCCCTGCGTCCATAATCTTGCATTAACAATTTTAAGCTTCTCCTTTTTTAACCCTTTGTACCCGCGTTGAAGAAAATAATGTCTCCTAAGATGTTCCTGCTAATAATACGGTGAAAGAATCCATCGGCCCGCTATCGCAGGCGCTCCAGACTCTTCCATTCCCCCCCGGACAATCTGGGTACCGCTTTGATCTCCGTATCCCAGAAATGATAATAGAGACAGACAAAGCCCGTGGGCTCCGCACCACGCTGGGCTCCGTCTTCCACAGATGTCTGAGTAACTCTGCCATTTCCCTTGTAAAGTTTAGAACAATTGTACGGCAGCGGAACTCTCAAAGAGGCGAGTGATGCGCACTCCCGGCTTTCCCCGGCTGTAAACAGATCTCCATTATTTCCCTCTCCCTCCGTAATGAAGACATTTGAGCGAGTATTGGTGATTCACGATCGTGTAGGTATCCATTAGTGGCGAGGAGTGATGTCTTCATTATGTACCTGAGATGCTTTTAAAAGTCTAGCACAGGCTGAGGAATTGAACAAGCAAAGAAACCTGTGTTTTGGGTTTTTTTGTTTGTTTTTGTTGTTGTTTTTTTACGGCTTTTATTTTTTCCTAAAGGATAATGCAGACATAAGTACTAACGTGGCACAGTTACCATGAACAACGCAGTGAGTCGGGTCCAAGTGCATTCCATTAAAGATTACAAATATTGTGCGTAAAAGAAAACTGTTTTTTGTACATATGTGTGGGCAAAATAAAAGAAAACATTCAGTACATGCAGGGCCGGATTTACTCTCTCTGCTGCCCCAAGGCCAGGATCCTCAATGCGCCACCTCTACCCACTAACCCCCCCCCCCCCC
>NW_017307359.1:209425-235417 GCF_000935625.1 Nanorana parkeri
CCATTCCCCCCCTCTCCCCCCCACCCCCCCCCCCCCCCATGGAGAATGGCAGATCTGCAGGCTACATACAAGTGATCTCGGCGACATCGACAGGATCATGTGTACAAAACAAGCGGCCGCTGTACATTTAGCTGCTCTCGCCCAAAGCTGGGCTGAATGTAGAAAACAACTACCCGCCCAGCGCCCGGAACTGCATGTCCCCGGCATTGGGAGATGGGAACTTCACTCCCCTGCTGCCCCTCTACTCCCTGCTGCCCCTCTACTCCCTACTGCCCCAAGGCCAGGCTTTGGTTGGCTTTCTGTGAAATCCGGCCCTGAGTACATCTCTGCAGTGCATGCACATTTCTCCATGTTTTTTGTCTCGTTTAAAAAAAAAAAAAAGAAAAAAAGCTGCAAGTACAGAAAAATACCTGGTGATCTGCCGGGAGTCTAGTGAGACCCTAAATTCTTGTTTTACTTTAAGACACCGCCCTTTTTATCATCCTATAGTATAATGGGGTGCTTGGTAGTTCAAGAAGAGGAGAAATTGGAAGGGCTGACAACACTGCTTGGGATTTTAGTGTAGCAGAAGCTCTGTGTTGTCAGCTCAAACAGGAAGTTAGGTGCTCACTAGATTGTTGGCTGATCAACGGGTTTTTGATGCATTATAAGGCCTCATTCACAGGAGAAAAGGCCGGGACGTACAGCTCCGTGCTGCGTGCACGGCCGTATCGGGCAGCTCCCAGGGAGGACAGGTGCTGCGTGTGATTAGTACGCAGCCCCTGTCCTTCTCTATGGGAGTATGCGACGTATGCCGCCCTACACTCACCCGCCCTGCACGTCTGTGCGGATGTCCGTAACTGTACGCTGACGGGATGGATCCTGTCTGCGTCTGAGCCGGGACAACCGCACCCGTGCGGACCTGGACTTGGGGTGAGCTTAGGGCGGCGTACGGCCACGTACTCCCATAGAGAAGGACAGGGGCTGCGGACTAATCACACGCAGCATCTGTCCTTCCCGGGAGCTGCCCAATACGGCCGTGCACGCTGCACGGAGCTGTATGTGCCGGTCTTTTCTCGTGTGAATGAGGCCTTCGAGAAAAACAATGAGGAGCGCCCAGTGACACTGCCAGGCAAGAAGACAGAGGACCTGTGATATCACTGGACCAGCCAGAAGACCGTTGGAATTAAGGTATTTAGTTAGGAGATGTTGTTTTTGTTTTTTTTAAATAGGCGTGAAGGGGTTCCGAGAATGCGGTAGAAGGATTAGAGGTTTGGCGATTTGGGCTTTAACATTTTTTTCAAAGCCAAAACTTTTTAGTTTGGATAAAGTGATGAGGGGGTTACAGCCATTAATTTCTGAACACTGTTGATGTAGGAGTTGCACCGCCACATCCATTAAAATAGTCCAGATACAACTTTTATTCCATTAGGGCCAGGGACACATTCAAGTAGCGTATCCAGCGCATTGCAATGGCGCCGGCTTCCCGGCCAATCAGGAAGCCAGGCGCCGCGTCATTACACGGCACCCGGCTTCCTGATTGGCCAGAAAGCCGCCTCCATGCTTACTCGTCACCTAGCGACGAGAAGCATGGGGACGGCTTCCCTGCTGATCGGAAAGCTGGGTGGTGAGTCTTTACACGCCACCTGGCTTCCTGAATGGGACTTCCGGTATTCAGTATCGGTGAGTCCCGGAAAAAAAATATCGGTACTCGATACCGAAATACCGGTATCGGTGCATCCCTAATCTCCTTCACCCAATCCCATGTAAAGTGCTTGGGTGGAACTTTCTCAACGTTTAGTCAAACCCTTTCTCTCTTTTTATACCAATTTGGAATAACACAGGAATCCGATGACACGGCAATTACGAGACCTATGATCAGAAATCCCAGACTTGCAATTAAGCCACATGCTGTGTACAGCACATGCAGAGCATGCAACGGAACCATTAATTTAATCTTTCAAGCTTTATCTACAGACAGACTAACAGAATAATTATGAGGTGGCGGGTCATCGCAGAAACAAGCAAATGTGTTCGTGTACGTTAATGAAGTGTCTGTCGAGCGCAAATGTCGCGGTGGTCTTGTAATGATTTCAGCCTGGCCCTGGCTGGCTCGCCAATTTGCTATTGACTAAATCAAGTGCTGTTTACCGCGAGAGATGCCGGGGACGTGTAATTATGGGGGGCGATCAATCCTTCATTAAACGGGTGATGTATTTGGAGCGTTATTCACGCTGTTCATTGTCCTGATTTCCCTGAACGCATAATCACAGGTGCGATCTTACACCTTTCCATTTGTTAGATTCACACCTATCTAGAGAGGGGCAGGTGTTGGACAAGTCACTTTGCCTGCCGTTTTTTCCTTCTCTGCTTCTGCAGTCTGCCGATCTGGGATATCGCGCGGGCTAGTTGAATTTAACAACCTGGTTTTGTTCATCAGTCTGCTCTCCTTTTCCCACAATCCCCTGGGCTTTACCTGCCACTTTGTTAGATATTCTATAACTACAGCTCTACAGACCTGCTAGATGGGTGCACTTTAAAGAGGCACTCCAGACAAACGGCTAAATACACAGATGAACTACATATACAAGAGCTGTTTTACATGCCTAGTGATTTGCATTTGTCTATCTATTCCTGACATTTCCACAGCTCTGTCTAACAGCACAGCCTTGTCTAGGATGGTAAGTGACCTAATCTTTTTTTCTGCTGCATTGTCACCTATCACTTGCAAGCCTTACCCCAACCCCCACCCTGTGAGTGAACACAATGGAGAAGCAGCATACTGATGAGCTCATCTCTCGCTTGCTCTCTCTCTCGCTTGCTTTTGCTCTAACTTGCTCTCTCTCTCTGCTCTATCGCTCGCTCTCCCTGCGCTCTCGCTCTCTCTGCGCTCTCTCTGCGCTCTCTCTCTGCACTCGCGCTGCGCTCTCTCTGCGCTCGCGCTCTCTCTCTCTGCGCTCGCGCTGCGTTCGCGCTCTCTCTCTGCGCTCTCTCTGCGCTCGCGCTCTCTCTGCGCTCTCTCTGCGCTCTCTCTCTGCACTCGCGCTGCGCTCTCTCTGCGCTCGCGCTCTCTCTCTCTGCGCTTGCGCTCTCTCTCTGCACTCGCGCTGCGTTCGTGCTCTCTCTCTGCGCTCGCGCTCTCTCTCTGCGCTCGCGCTCTCTCTCTGCGCTCGCGCTCTCTCTCATGCTCTCTCTCGCGCTCTCACCTCCCATCAGCCTGCAACTTGCACTGCAACACACCTGACTGGCTCCTTGCAATGCTTTCCTCTCCCCTAGTCTGATATCTGCTGTACAGAGGATTACAAGAGGTCAACTAATCAATACAAAAACTACATTGAATGATATTTTCATAAACCTAGACCTGTGTTCATTTGCCTGGAATTCAGCTTTGAAGTAATATATGTTTTATTTGTAGTCTGCTTGTGTCCTTTTTTTTTTCCCTTTGAAAGGTAGAACGTGGGAACCGGGCAGCCCATAATTTTGGTATTGGCATTCTGAATTAGTTGCTGGTTATCTGCAGAATTCATAATGAACTGAGGAGAAGGTGTTCGGGAGGCTGATGAATCCATTGCACTCCCGGCTAAGCCGACCCGGGTCGCCTTGACATAGCAAGAGAAGGCTTATTGTGCTTTGAGTGATTCGGCCGGGTGAACGAGGAAATATACATGTCACCGGTAAATTACACAAAGCGGGTTTTATTTGTGCGTAGGCCAGGTACGGCTCGTGGCCACCGAGCCTGTCTCATCGAATTATTCATTTCAAATGTCAGTGGCTTCCGCAGATAATTCCATTTACTGCACTTTGTGTTGTTCCAGACACAGCATGCACGCCGAAATAGCTTTTTTGCATTTAAAGGGAAAAAATATATAATCTATTTACCGGATTGTTCTTCCGGAGACTGTAGAAATAGAAAACGCTTATTGTCACTTTATCAGCCTATGTAAACGTGGCAAAGGCGTCGCTCATGTGGAGTTTTTCAAAAATAGATCTACATAACCGAAGCCTTATGTGCTCCTTATAAGAGCGAGTCCCGGAAATTGGATGACGTTAGATTCACATTGAATTTATTTCCTTACAAATTCAGATCTCTGTGTTTATTTTTGGAATTTTTAATTCCCAAAAGGCTTCTGGAAGAAAGGGCCCGAAGATTGCCCCAAAGACTTACTGCTTTATACCTGCTGCAGATGTTTCCTGGTCACCCTTGCCTGGACTGCCAGTGCCACCAGCTTTGACCCTTCTATTTCAACACCTCTGGTAGGATTTTTAAAGAAAGTGGCTCAGTCCACCGCCCCCCTCCCCATCATTCCCTCCTTCCTCCACCAGGCAGGATGGAGGAGCTTGAAGCTTCCCATACAATGTCATACACCACCGCTTCATTTCAGTTCAGGTCCCCTTTGACTTCAATGACTCTTCCTTTGGCTCTTAGCAGATCTTTTGTGTTGAGAAGTTTAAAGGGTCATTGGTATTTAGTTGATGGTGGAGAGTAAAAACCCTTTTTTATCCATTTTGGGTTTTTTTGGTGAGATCTCTGTGTTTGAGTTCCCACTTGTTAGGAGCATCTAGTACACTCCTGGCTTGGTCCCTGCTGATGGTTCTACTTTACTAGCTTTGTATTCTGACACTTGTTACCTTCATTCTAGCCTTGACCAAAGCTTTTCCCTAGAATGCTCTCATGTCTGTCTCCTAGCCCTGACCTCAGCATATCTCTAGAATACTCCCATGTCTGTCTCCTGAGCCCTGACCTCAGCCAATCCCTAGAATACTCAATGTCTGTCTCCTAGCCTTGACCTCAGCCTCTCCATAGAATACTCCCATGTCTGTCTCTTGAGCCCTGAACTCAGTTTGTTGCCCGACCGACCCCTGCCGCAGGAGCCCGCTACTAGCTACACAACAGTCCATACCTGATTCTCCCGAGGACCACAGACCTTCTTTTCTACAGTATATCCTCACTCAGTCCCTCATACCACCGGACCAAAGAATATAGCACTGTGTATTAGGACCTGGGAGCTACCTGAAAGCTAGCTTAAGGCACTGGGTCTGTACACCTGCTGTGCCCATTATGAAGGGCTCCCACCTTCCCTGTGCGGAGTTCCCGGGTCTGTACACCTGCTGTGCCCATTATGAAGGGCTCCCACCTTCCCTGTGCGGAGTTCCCGGGTCTGTACACCTGCTGTGCCCATTATGAAGGGCTCCCACCTTCCCTGTGCGGAGTTCCCGGGTCTGTACACCTGCTGTGCCCATTATGAAGGGCTCCCACCTTCCCTGTGCGGAGTTCCCGGGTCTGTACACCTGCTGTGCCCATTATGAAGGGCTCCCACCTTCCCTGTGCGGAGTTCCCGGGTCTGTACACCTGCTGTGCCCATTATGAAGGGCTCCCACCTTCCCTGTGCGGAGTTCCCGGGTCTGTACACCTGCTGTGCCCATTATGAAGGGCTCCCACCTTCCCTGTGCGGAGTTCCCGGGTCTGTACACCTGCTGTGCCCATTATGAAGGGCTCCCACCTTCCCTGTGCGGAGTTCCCGGGTCTGTACACCTGCTGTGCCCATTATGAAGGGCTCCCACCTTCCCTGTGCGGAGTTCCCGGGTCTGTACACCTGCTGTGCCCATTATGAAGGGCTCCCACCTTCCCTGTGCGGAGTTCCCGGGTCTGTACACCTGCTGTGCCCATTATGAAGGGCTCCCACCTTCCCTGTGCGGAGTTCCCGGGTCTGTACACCTGCTGTGCCCATTATGAAGGGCTCCCACCTTCCCTGTGCGGAGTTCCCGGGTCTGTACACCTGCTGTGCCCATTATGAAGGGCTCCCACCTTCCCTGTGCGGAGTTCCCGGGTCTGTACACCTGCTGTGCCCATTATGAAGGGCTCCCACCTTCCCTGTGCGGAGTTCCCGGGTCTGTACACCTGCTGTGCCCATTATGAAGGGCTCCCACCTTCCCTGTGCGGAGTTCCCGGGTCTGTACACCTGCTGTGCCCATTATGAAGGGCTCCCACCTTCCCTGTGCGGAGTTCCCGGGTCTGTACACCTGCTGTGCCCATTATGAAGGGCTCCCACCTTCCCTGTGCGGAGTTCCCGGGTCTGTACACCTGCTGTGCCCATTATGAAGGGCTCCCACCTTCCCTGTGCGGAGTTCCCGGGTCTGTACACCTGCTGTGCCCATTATGAAGGGCTCCCACCTTCCCTGTGCGGAGTTCCCGGGTCTGTACACCTGCTGTGCCCATTATGAGCTTCCTTTTACTGCTGCTCTCTTTCCTTGCACAGGGTAACTGGTCTTGTCTCTTCCCTCTTCTTCTGTAGTTTCCTGCAGGCAACTTCCCATTGTGTGGGGCCCGCTAGGCTCTTCCTATAGCTCTGCCCTCTGCACAAGCTATGTGCATCTCAGTGATGATGTATTTAGTGCTACCACAGTGGATTTATATACTTTGTGGCTATTAAAGAATGTATTTAAATGAATGCTTTACTGTCCGGAGTTAAGCGACTTGCTCCATTTACTTTGTATTAATATGATGTCTATAGTTTTTATTGATTCTCTCCTCTAGCGTGCGTCAGTCACGCAGCCTGCCCCTCACCCACGCCGTGGAAATCTCGAGTCACTGATGAAGGATTATTTACCTATTCATGTCAGATCTTCTTCCACTCGCTTTAATTTATTCATTGAAAACAACGTGGGATCTGGTTTGTACATTAGCTGGAGGATGCTTGTACAGACGTCATTCATTATTGAACAGCTCGGTCTTGCGCGCTCCGCTCATGTGCTGCATCTGGCTAGCTGTCAATCCTGTTGACATGGCCGGCTGACATCTCTATCTGAGCAACAAAGCCAGGAAAGTAGACATTGTAAAAGAGAACGACGGGCAAGCACAACCTCCCTACAACACGGGGGTACAAACCCAAAACGTTCTGGCGCTGTAAAGCTTCGGCACTAAAGCCTCTGGGGGTATAACAATGGAGGACGGTCATATCTGAAGGGCTTTGTGATGGAAATGATCCGCAGGATTCACTGTTTGTGCTTCATGTTGAATCCAAATAGGATTTCTTTAATTGCTCTCCTGCAATAAACCTCCTACGTCTTCAGGACCGTCCCGAATTCCTCCACGTTTCCTGCTCTAGGTGGCTATGTTCCACTCAGCTACTCACATGTTCCATCTAATGCTTCATATTTGATGTCATTCTCATCAACTGGCTTAAAGTTTTTTTGTTTTTAAAAAAAAAATTCAGAGTCTGTCCTTTTGAGTACTTGTTTCTGTTTTCAGTGACCCCAATACTCACTGAAGCCATGGGATCATCATGATAGCCAGGGAACCAGCATGTTCAGAAGAGGGTCAGCAATGGATACCCAAATATACCTCTCAGGGCAGGTTTGCTTAAATAACAGCCTGGTACAATCACATAGAAATGGGAAATGGTAGATGCCGGTGCAGGAGGGGTTGGTCTTCACCATGGAGGATCCCGGCAAAAAAGATGTGTGGAAGCAAACAAGGGATTACGTTTATATGAGGGAGGGTTAGTGCGAGGATCACATGGAGAGTTAATTTGGGGATTACAGGGAAAAGTAGTGATATGGTTGCAAAGAAGTTTAGTGATTGGGTTACAGGGAGGGTTAGTGTTGGGGTTAGGGGAAAGGTTAGTGTGACTGTTATAGGGAAGGGATGGATGTTAGGGTTATAGGTGAGATTAGTGTTAGGATTTCGAAGAGGGTTAGTGATGGCGTTACAGGGAGGGTTAGTGTTAGGGTTACAGGGAGGGTTAGTGTTGGGGTTACGGTTACAGGGAGGGTTGGTGTTGGGGTCACAGGGAGGGTTAGTGTTGGGGTTACTTTTACAGGGAGGGTTGGTGTTGGGGTCACAGGAAGAGGTAGCGTTGGGGTCACAGGGAGAGGTAGCATTGGGATTACAGGGAGGGTTAGTGTTGGGGTTACAGGGAAGGTTAGTGTTGGGGTTACAGGGAGGGTTAGTGTTGGGGTTACAGGGAGGGTTAGCGTTGGAGTTACAGGGAGAGCTAGCACTGGGGTTACAGGGAGAGCTAGCGTTGGGGTTACAGGGAGAGCTAGCGTTGGGGTTACAGGGAGAGCTAGCCTTGAGGTTACAGGGAGGGTTAGTGTTGAGGTTACAGGGAGGGTTAGCGTTGAGGTTACAGGGAGAGCTAGCAATGAGGTTACAGGGAGGGTTAGCGTTGAGGTTACAGGGAGGGTTAGTGCTGGGATTACAGGGTGAGCTAGCGTTGGGATTACAGGGTGAGCTAGCGTTGAGGTTACAGGGAGGGTTAGCGTTGAGGTTACAGGGAGGGTTAGTGTTGAGGTTACATGGAGGGTTAGCGTTGAGGTTACAGGGAGAGCTAGCGTTGAGGTTACAGGGAGAGTTAGCGTTGAGGTTACAGGGAGAGCTAGCGTTGGGGTTACAGGGAAGGTTACTGTTGAGGTTAAAGGGGGAGTTATAGGGTGACCACTGTCTCTTCTTGTAACCTTACCCTAGGGACTGGAAGCTGTTGTGCTAACATATATTACACCTACATGAGCCACTGTTGTCACCATTAAGGGGTCAGGCCAGAGCACTAATGTGCAGTCAGTATACACCGGGAACAGCATTTAATGCAAATATGGACGTGTGAACTGATATACATGTTTGCCTTATAAGAAATGACTTCCATATAAATGCTGACGATAACTTGGAGCGGTTTCTAAGTCGGAATACGTAACATTTCCATTTCTAGTTGCCTTTATGAAACTCCTGGCTTCAGGGAACAGATCTCACCGTGTTACCTCCGGAAGACCAAGCTTAAATAAAATATAGAAAAGTTCAAATACCGTAAGAGTGGTGAGCAATATTCAAAACCTATTGATTGTAGCCGGGGGGCGGCAGTTTAAACCTAATAGTTTTAGACTTAAACAGAAAATGGCAACAAGCTAAAAGCTTCTAAATTCTACTTCCCGTGTAACTAAAAGGCGTCAAAGTATTTAATTTTCCCCCCCGAGACTCGACCGCGGGGACAAAGTACTTCTGGAGATTGTCTCTGCGGGCACAAAGCACCCGTTATATCCATCGACTGTCTGGAGAGAGCGAACTCCTCCACGGCCTAATGGCCACCCCACTGTTACGGGTTTCAAAATATCCTGCAAAGTATTCACGGAGCTTCTCTGACAAAAGAAAAAAAAAATCAATACTGCAGCATCTCATCTTTAAATAAGGACCCTGTAATGACGGCCGTACAGTGTCTGCAGTCAAAGTTTTTCGGTATAAGGCGATGTTGTATTAAAATGACCAATGTGCATTTAAAAAGAGGCATTTGGTGGTTTGTGCATTTTTGTTTTTTTATTAAAGGAGAACTATGGGGTCAGGGCTTTTCCCCATAGTTCTTCTTAGGGTAACGGGAGGACACAAACTAGCGTCACCCTAAGCTCAGTATACTACGAGCTGTAGCTTGTGCTATACTGAGACGCTGCAGCTGAAGCGGATCCCGACAATTATGGCGGGATCTGCCCAGCTGCGTGACTGACAGCTGGCTCTGCCTATCTAGAGGCAGAGCCAGCTGTACCCGCCCCCTCCCCTGTCCGTTCTGCCAGTCAGCGCTGGCTGATCGGAGCGGGGAGAGGGGAATCCAGCCCCTCCCCTGTCACGGTAGAGAGCCGTGACAGGATCGAGAGGTGAGAGAACGCCGGTATCTGTTCGCTCACCTCCCGATCTACTGAGCCGACCTGTGACAGTCTCATTGTCACAGGTCGGCTAGAACTATGAGGTGAGTGAAAAGCTCTCACCTCATAGTTCTCCTTTAAAAAAAGTGAAACATTAACAAATCTATATTTAGACCCTTTGGGGGGCAATCTAAAAACAATTTGCCCCGTGAATATTTGCGAACATTCATTTTGGACGAAGCGTGCATTTTTGGTTGCTGGGCCTCCAGTGCATGCCTGCACCTTGTGAGGAGGAGTAGACTACCTCCTGGTACACCTGCGTTTAATTTATCGACTGCATCACTATGCTCCCACTTGGAAGACTCCTATAAATAGAG
The DNA here is from genome assembly GCF_000935625.1 of Nanorana parkeri. Taxonomy (NCBI): domain Eukaryota; kingdom Metazoa; phylum Chordata; class Amphibia; order Anura; family Dicroglossidae; genus Nanorana; species Nanorana parkeri. The sequence goes on from NW_017307359.1 coordinate 219,406, forward strand.
TTAGGACCACACTTTACAGAGGTGCCTTGACGGGGCAGTGTGGCTTCTACATAATTTTGGCCAAAGGTTTGTGCAGCTAAAACCTCTGCTTTTAACGCATGCTGTTAGACAGGGTAACTTGTTTTGTTGCAGGCTAGCTGGCAGGGGTGCCGGGGACTTTTTGTGTTTTTGTATTATTTGTGTATCATTCGGCTGTAGATCCTCCAATCATCTCTGAATTGGTGCTGACACTGTCCTTCCTTCTGGAGGGTGGCTACGTCTGTTCACCATGGTCCTTGTGTGTGTTGTAAAGTAGTCACCGCTCCAGCTCCTCCCCCAGGATGGACTACAATCTCATGTTTAGGTTACTGATTTGTATTGAGTGTAGTCCATCACAGGAGTGAGCTTGGAGTGGTGACTGCTTTACAACACACGTTGCAACGACCATGGGGAACAAAGGTAGTCACCCTCCAGAAGGAAGGACAGTGTCAGCACCAATTCAGAGATGATTGGAGGATCTACAGCCGAGTGATACACAAATAAGATACATTTTGTTAAGTTAGGGTACTTGAATGTATTTTAAGATTTAACTCCTGAATTTAGAGTTAAATGTAATACTACATTGTGGCCACTAGATGGCGGTGAGGAGCAGAGTAAATACATATTTGATTCCAATGCTCAGCAGCTCTATCTAGTGGCCAAACTTTAGTATTGCATCTAGTGGCCATAATTGGGATTTCCTCTGTTGCTGCTCAAAAACAATAATAAGCAAATAAGAAACTCCCCAGCTGTGCACACTTTCTTCTCTTACTAATTTCCATATATGTTGCGCTGTCCATGGTCCGGAAATCCTTTATCAACCGCACCCATGTGAAACTTTATTCTCATAAATATTATTTAAACCTTTTTCACCAGCTTTTAAGAAAATGTATCTCATATTTTGCATGGGTGGCTGTCACTCTGGAGGAGTGGGTGTTCTTGGGCAGATTGTATATGCATGCAGATTGCCCTAGGTAACGCACACATGTGATGCTGATCCTGCGTTATTGAAAGAAGTGAAATCCAATGAATGAAAATGGGCAGGCAAAAGACAGTTAGGCTGGAGAGGAAAGCACTAGATGATGCTGGACGTCCTCCAGCCAGGAAATGAGACGGGCTCTATCTGACTTGCTGCAGCTTCGAATGCACATTGTGAGAAGCTCTCAGTGTGCAATGATATCAGAGGAAGAGGAGAGGAGCCGGTACAACTGCAGGACTGAAGGGGAAGGACGCAGGTCAGATAGACTGAAGGGAAGGACGCAGGTCAGATAGACTGAAGGGAAGGACGCAGGTCAGATAGACTGAAGGGAAGGACGCAGGTCAGATAGACTGAAGGGAAGGACGCAGGTCAGATAGACTGAAGGGAGGGACTCAGGTCAGATAGACTGAAGGGAAGGATGCAGGTCAGATAGACTGAAGTGAAGGACGGAGGTCAGATAGACTGAAGGGAAGGACGCAGGTCAGATAGAAGACTGAAGGGAAGGACGCAGGTCAGATAGATGACTGAAAGGAAGGACACAGGTCAGATAGAAGACTGAAGGGGAAAGACGCAGGTCAGATTGAAGCCTGAAGAGGAAAGACGCAGGTCAGATAGAAGACTGAGGCTAGGTTCACACCAGATGCAGTGTGTTCCGGCCCGATTTTGGCCAGAACGCATTGCATTGCGGCCGGCTCACTTTTTTGTGGGGCAGGAGGGGGCGTGGCGGGCCATTTAAGTGAATATCACCGTAGCCCCACCCTCCGGCCGCACTGGATCGCAAGGCACATTGTGCCTGCGGTCCGGTGCGATCAAAATAGTGCTTGCTCCTGCTCGTTGACTCGTTAGGCATTGAACGGCCCCAACATGCAGCTCTCCTATTTCCGATCTCAGAGGTTCTGTTTTTTAATTCCACAATGATGACTGGAGGCATTCTGCATTTGTGGAGACTTCCCCTTTAAGTGCGGCTGATTTGCACTCTGATTGAAGGGGGGGCCGTTTCTGATCTCTCACTCGGCTAATTAATGAAATGTATATCGGGGACAATCTTGCGACCTCCTAGAACGGACGGCGGCGGAGTCCTCGGATATTTCTGCTCCCGAATCATAAAAAGAGAGGAAAAGAAAGAAATCTCTTTTTATTTGTTGTGATTTACATTCGGCTGAAGCCTCTGCTCCAGAAATGCCGGTTCCTTCGCTGCGCGCCGCGCTAATCCCCAACCCACTGACTGCTTTACATCGCCCGCACTTCACTGATAAAAATCCCTCATTTTAATGACGATGCCATTGATCTCCGGGACGGTTTCCTCCGCTAAACCCCGACTTCCTTCCCGCGGCGTCTAAGCCATCCGTTCACGAGGAGCCTCATCAGAGAGGCGCGAGGGTTCTCCGTGCCTCCTGCCCTCCCCCACGCCGGTACTGCCCAATTCAGGGAGGAACTCCTCCTCGTACAGCCGGTGCTGTCGCATTCCTTGAACCATGGTGCATGCACTCCTGACTGCCAAGTGGCCAGCATTAAAGCTTTAATCTGCTTATATTTTGCCCTCCCCGGTTCCTCCCCTCCCCCTCATCAACATGCTGATGATATTAAAAAAAAAGACCTTTTCTTTTTTCTTGACATTCCTTATCCATCAATGGGTCCCTGTGCTTCCTAAAAACATCACAGCACCCTGCCTTAGCACTCCTCTCAAGAGCCTTCAGCCCTGATGCAAGCAAGGGGGGGGCTCTTGGGAGGAGTTATGCAAATATCAAAATACCTTACAATCTATAAGAGCATCCAATATACATTGTTCTGTGTAATCCACTGCAGCCATCTTACACCTCGCACCTTACACGGTCAGTGGGAGTGTACTTCCTGCAGCCCGTGTTGTGTAACTTGCTCTGCTTCCTGTATTGCAAATCGTATTCACGCTTCAAAGGAAGTTTAAATCTGCACACTTCTGCCATTGTTTATAGGTGAGAGAAGGGGAGGAGCCAGCAGTGGGTGTGTCTGGGAGTTCCAGTACTGTATTGCAAGGCGGTGTTCTATCAAAGTCTGTGACTGCGTTAGAATGTGTAACCGATCACGCGGTCACACATTTTAACCTAATCCCGCCGAGTTTTTCGGCCATGGAATGTGTGACCAGTGACATGGTCACACATTTTAACGTGATCCCGCCCAGTTTTTCGGCGGTGGAATGTGTGACCCGCGAAAAGTGATCGGCATCGCAGATGGTATGTGCAGGAGAACCGATCTGCCCTGGAACAGCTGACCGGTCCTGAAATGTCACTTCTATCCGACTCTGTAGAATGTGAGATCGCAGCCACAGCTGTTCCAGGGCAGATCGGTTCTCCTGCACATACCACCTGCGATGCCGATCTGTCATGGAACAGCTGCCAAAGCGTTGTAATTCTTCACCTTTCGCCGGTCACCTATTTTACCGCAGAAAAAATGGGCGGGATTACGTTAAAATGCGTGACCGGTCACACATTCTAACGCAGTCACAGACTTTGATAGAACACCGGTGTTCCCAGATTATAGACAAGGGGGTGGACTGGATGCGCTCCAGCAGCAACACATGACTACTGAGCAGCCAGTCCGTGCTCCCTCGTATTCCTCTCTTCCTTTTTCAGTTCTGACGGGAGTGCGCCTTTTAATAATGTAATTGTGCGCCTTTAATCATGTAATTGTCTGTCACCTGATGAATGTCCTGAAGTCGGCAGAGCGCTTTATGAAGTCGCACTTTTCTGGGCGAGCAGCAATATGTTTTGCACAGCTGTGACCTTCTTCTTTAATCTAACGGATTAAACTCTGGTTGGGGCTTTCATCATTTTGATAATTAATGTTCCCCTGCGCCGGGTGATGTATGGCGCATCCGTTCCTTATGCAAATCTATTCATTTATTCCCCGCTGTCATTACCCTCCGCAGTCCTCCCCTCCCGGAATCCATGTTTGCTGTGTATTTATAGTTTCTCGTTCCTGGCGGGACTTCGGCGGCGTCCGTATTCAGCGTTTTATCATTTGGATTGTTTTAGGTCTTCTGTTACTATTGTTATTAGTATGACCTATGGAGGAGATGATCCCTATTCAATTATGACCTATGGAGGCTATGATCCCCGTTTAATTATTACCTATGGAGGTGATGATCCCCGTTCAATTATGACCTATGAAGGCGATGATCCCTATTCAATTATGACCTATGGAGGCGATGATCCCCGTTTAATTATTACCTATGGAGGTCATGATCACCATTCAATTATGACATATGGAGGAGATGATCCCTATTCAATTATGACCTATGGAGGTGATGATCCCCATTCAATTATCACATATGGAGGAGATGATCCCCATTCAATTATGACCTATGGAGGCGATGATCCCCGTTCAATTATGACCTATGGAGGCGATGATCCCCATTCAATTATGACCTATGGAGGCGATGATCCCCGTTCAATTATGACCTATGGAGGTGATGATCCCTATTCAATTATCACATATGGAGGAGATGATTCCCGTTCAATTATGACATATGGAGGTGATGATCCCCATTCAATTAATGCCGCTTAATCATTCGGCAGGTTTTGTGATGGGACGGCTTCTCCGCATCTCGCCTGTTTAGGATTGGCGCTCACCAACGGTCAGTTCAACCGCCTACTGCGTTTTCTCAGCATCTTTTTTAGGCGGTCACAATGTGTCTGATTGGTGCTCCCAATGGGGGATCCACAACCAATCAGATCTGGCGAGATCACTTCGCCTGCTCGTTCCAATGAGCTCGAAGTTAGGGCTGCAGCTAACGATTATTTTCATAATTGATTAGTTAGCCAATTTATTAACTTCGATTAATCGGATAACATTTTTTTACAAATGAATACCGTCATTTATTTTAAAATAACATACACAAATGCAGCATTACAGACATAAAGTTTACGTCAGAATAAAACGGTACGCACATTCTTTTTTGAAAATCGCACTGCACTGGAACACAGGGCATTGCAGTACCGCATGATCCAGTGCGGGCGATCACACTGCGGACGGGAGGGGCATTCGGGATCCATTGAAATTAATGGCTTCCGCATATTTTGCAAAGGTTGTGCAACTAAAACCTCTGCTTTAAAGGAGAACTATGGGGTCAGTGTTTTTCCCCATAGTTCTCCTTAGGGTAACGGGAGGACACAAACTAGCGTCCTCCCGTCACCCTAGGCTCAGTATATGGGGAGCTACAACTCACGGTATACTGAGGCGCCGCAGCCGGAGCGGATCCCGACATCGATGTCGAGATCCGCCCAGCTGCGTGAGTGACAGCTGGCTCTGCCTATCTAGAGGCAGAGCCAGCTGTACCCGCCCCCTCCCCCGTCCGTTCCGCCAGTCAGCGCTGGCGGATCGGAGCAGGGAGGGGGGAATCCAGCCCCTCCCCTGTCACGGCAGAGAGCCGTGACAGGATCGAGAGGTGAGCGAACGCCGGTATGTGTTCCCTCACCTCCCGATCTACTGAGCCGACCTGTGACAGTCTCATTGTCACAGGTCGGCTAGAACTATGAGGTGAGTGAAAAGCACTCGCCTCATAGTTCTCCTTTAACCCTAATAGTTAGACAGAGTCACTTGTTTTTTTTACAGGCTGGCTGGTAATTGTTCTGGGAAATTGTTGCTTTTCTACCAGGGAACCCCTCATGGAAGTTTGGACCTTGCTGTGTCATGATCCCCGGTCGTGAACCCCAGGTTGACCCTGCTCTATCGTGGAGACTAACCCATACGTGCAGAAGGAGAACACAGAAGCATACGGACTGTAATGGTAAAGACAGAGATCCAGGAGGCAGGCCGAGGATCAGGACAGTCAGAATATAACCAAATCCAGACAGAGAGAGAGCCGGTACTTGAGAAGTCCGTCCAGGAAGAACGGGCAAGAAGCAAAGTGATGGAAGGGAGCTCAGAGGCAAATGGGAGCATTCCTTGGACACTAGAATGGAGTCCTTTTTTAAATAGGCCTTTTCTCGTTAAGAGGGAAGCCTCAACCAAGAAACTGGCGGGGGGGGCAGGGGGAACAAGCAAAGTAAGTAACACCATTCGTGAGCCACTAAATGGTGTCACCCTTAATCCAAACTTCAGTTTTGGCTTCGGTGACGGAACTATCGTGCAACCTAATTTTCAGAATCACCTTGCTAACCTCCACTCTGGAGATGCCAGTAGATGGTCCTAGATCAAGTACTTGTAACCCAACGAGGACGTTGCTGATGACCTATTTAATTGTAAATAAAGCCAGATTCCCAGCTGACGACAACTCTCCGCAAAGCTTCCCGAATCCCATAAAACCACCGTACACCCCCCAGTACAGTCTCCCATTTCTTACATCTCTCATATTTCATATTTTGACATCATTTTCTCATATTTCATATAATATTCCATTGAAAAGCGCTTCATAAGCTCGGGGCTATCGGAGAGTTCTGATGAAAAAAATAATTGTGAGAATAGCCGGTATTTTTTTGTTCGGGATTACTTGACATCCCACTAAAGGCTAATTCATTTTGCACTCGGTGATCAATACCGCCTTGTCAACGTTCAGAAATGAGACTTTCTTGGGGACCGGCACTCCACTCCCCGCCATTAATGGCTTTGACCTTTTCTTCTCAAATTGCTTGACCTCTCCGGGCGGCGACGCGTCATTTTCCACCGCGCCAGAAGGAAGGAGAGAGAAAAAAGGCAGAATTTATATTTTTCAGAAGTAACTGGGATAGAGCCACGATGATTTTTCTTTGACGTTTCCGCTGTCAGATTTTAATTAAAAAAACATTTAATTTAATTTAGGCCGGTAAGAGGGAAGAGGAGCCGACGGCGTTGCCGGCGGTAGATAAAGCGTATATTAATAGGAGCGGAGTCCGGCTGGGAAATCCATTGCGGCAATTTATGTAATTGTACCAAACGGGGTGGCAAAGGGCCTGGAACAGAAAAATGGCTTGTAAAGAGCAATTTCTATCTTCTCCGCCGAGTAAGATGATGAAACCGGTAGCGGGTAAGCGCTCTTTTCATTATCGCGCTGGTTATCAGCGCGCGTTGAGGAATTGGTATTGGGTGTTTTCTCAGAAAAGCCACCAGCTGGAAATTGATTGCATCTAATTTTCAGAGGCATGCAACTGCTGCTGTATGAATGACCTGGATCTTGCTGATTACAGATAACGGATGGCAGGAGACGCTTTTCAATGAGCCCTTCGTGGCAACTGTTCCCGGCCACCATGCTGGAGCTCCCGCTTGCTCCAATCAGCACAGTTCAAAGCATAAAAACTCTGACGCTTCCAATGCTGATGTAAAATCTTATTCACTTTTATATTTCTATAGCGCTTTTCATCTGATGTTGGGGCAGATAGTGGGCAGCCATCTTGGGGATGCTCAGTTGATCATACTATGGCCAATTAACATACTAGCCTATCTTTGGAGTATAGAAGAAACCCGTGCAAGCACAAGGAGGACGCTCAAGCTCCATGCAAACAGCTTCCAGACTAAGACTCAAGCCAAGGACCCCAGAGCTGCAAGACAGAAGCGCTTACCACTAAGCCAAAGCTCTGCCTGGGACCTCTTTTTTTGACATGGTTTACCCAGTTAGGGACTTAAACTACAACAAATGGGTGAAACAAACGCATCAGCAGGGAAGGTCCCAGATGGTGTTTTGCTGGGTACTAATTTGGAACAATAAAGATTTGGAATTTTTTCCTTTTGGAGAACCCTTTTTGTTTTCTTCTTTCATCAAGGTATTCTTTATTGGAGAAGAACAAAGTCCTTCACGCGTTTTGAGTTGAACACAACTGTGACGCCGAAAATGAAACTAAAAGTCGGATGCCGGCATCGGCCGGGCGCACACAGCAGAGGACACCGCGGGCTCGTAGGGACAAGGTAAGTGACACTTTTGTGTAATGCCGAGTGTGGCTCAGAGTTACCGCTTTTGGTACTGAAAATAAACCCAGAGCCACACTCGGGAATACCGCCAGGGAGGTTTAAACCATTTTTTGCAGGATGCATTTGTAGCGCTCGCCCTAAAAGGAGCCGCTGTATATGAATTGAGGTTCTCCTACCTGTTTGCTCCAGCCACCGGCCCTCTGTGGTTAGCAACAGCACACCGACACTCACGGACAGAATGGACTCCAGTCTCAGTGTCTTTTGGATATTTATTTGCAAAGATTAACAGGAGAGAGAGGGTTTAGGATCTGTAGGATGCCCTGGTGGATTCTTCAGAGGACTGCTTCCTCCCCTAGCAACAACTAGGGCCGATAGCACTGTGACCCAGTCTGAGGGACCAAGGGTTTCTTTAACAATACTGCGAACAGCCAGAATGGTCCAGTAACTTATATGAGAAGAGTAGCTATCTCTGGACTCGGGTAAGAACCGCCGGCTTCTTCTAAAGCAGACACCTGGAATAGGGTGAGGGATCTCTCTTGTGGGCCCAGACAGTCGCTCTCACCATGGTGCCCCAGTAAAGTATCTGTGGTGTCATAGGCCTCTAGGCCCCCAGCACCTGCCATGTGCTGAGGCCCAGGCCAGTTGCTTGTATCACACAAACCTCCTAGGGAGAGGCCCCAGGAGGGAAGAGACCTCTGCACAGTGTCCCCAAACCTTTTATCACCTGCCCTCAGCCATAACTCTGAGTCATCCTGCTCAGGGATTGGTCAGGGTCAGGTTCATAGCCACAGTCTGAGGATGTATCCTCCCTCACTGTATGCCAAGGCTCCCTTTTCCTCAGCAACAGGAGGAGTAATCAATCCAGCAGACTCAGGGACACCTATAGCATGCAGAGCTCTGAATAATCAGTATCTAGGCTGATTACAGTCCAGGTATCTCTAAATTGGATAGCGACATTTTAGAGGGCGCTACACTTTATCTTGCTAAAAGAGGTCATTGGGCACGGGTCAGCATGAGCACCCTGACCTGTCTGTGGCTATGCAGCCCCATACATAACAAACTGCGATGGAGTGTCAGTGGTCATAATGTTATGGCTGATTGGTGTATAATGTGATTACATGAAGTAAAAGGAAAGTACAGTTTAATTTTAAATGAGATGTTACATTCAATAAGGATGTTACATTCCCTTATTGAATGTAACATCTCATTTAAAATTAATTACAAAAAATGGATGATGGTTTTTGTGATATTAAACATGCGGGGTGGTTAGAATACACAGTATGTGGCTTCCCTAATGACCGCAGTCTTCAAAGAGTCTGTTTTTTTAACTAGGACCAGGAGTCCAAGTATAGGACGGTTCAACCACTCATGCTAAATCTTCTCACATTTTGAAAAGCTAGCTCTATGAGCATACTGTAGGTTAGGCTTTCCAGATGTAGAGTGAAGTTGATTTTGTCTTTTCAGGTGTGTTAGTGTGTGTGGTTGGTGGTTTGGAGGACGTTGTGTTAGTTTTCCGGGTCAGATTGAAGAACCCTTTTCAGGTGGCAATACACCAAGACACTCTGGTAATCCTGGCTTTCCATCCACTTGTTTGGCTTTGGCTACCGGCAAAATGTTTGACTATTTGAGACTTTTTTAAATGAGGGGCCATTTTTGGCACAAGAACAGGTCCAAGATAGTTGGAAGAAGCTTCTATGACCCTTAGGAGCCATTTAAAGCTAATTGCAATCTAAACTGACAAGATTTACCCTCCCTGTTGAATCCAATGTATTTTGTAAAATGGCAAAATTTCAACAAAATGCTTTTTTCCCCCAGAAATATTTGGGAAAAAACACATTTCACTCATTCATACTTTGATGTAAGCCAGAAATGTTCTGGCTTCTTCTGATTTTGGTCTCAGGCCACAGAATATGACCACAGTTGCAGCGCTCTATATCTTTTAGCAGCCACCATCCAAGGATGCTTTTTGTGCATTGCTGGTACTTGGGTGCCCCCAGGCCTAACAGTAAGCACCAGAATCAGAAGGGTCAGGTTATCAGACCTTAACAGGAGGCCTTTCCTAAACCATGGAAAGATGAAGGCTGGAGTAGTCGAGGTGGTTATGCAAAGTTGTTGCCGGAGGGTAACGAGCTGAGTGTCTAGGGCAAATGGTTCAGCAGAAACGTAGTCATAAACAAAGCTGAAATCTGGACAGGAGGCTTTCTAGCAGTGTCATGTCATGTAATCCAGTAAGTCCAGCAGGTCAGGGATAACAGGCAAGGCTCCATTTTCAAATTTTGACTGCAGTGTATTTGCTGAAATTCAACATTTGTGAATGAACCCAATCTGCATGAGATCTCTATCCAGGTAGATTGCATCCAGGAAACTACAGTAGAGGCAGACCAGACTAATTTTTTTCTAAGCATGCTGAACTATAATGGGGCAGTCCTGGGATTATGTGGCCCTGTAAATTGCTACAGTTGGCACAGAATCTTGGATGGGGTGTAGTTGGGAATCCCCATCCTTCAGAATCACAAGCCCAGAATGAAGTGTTCCCAGAAAGCCAGGCCAAAGGATTTTACACAGCTTGGTAGTTTAATGCGTTCATGCTTTGGCAGGATAAAATGTCCCGGGAAGAGGGAGGCTAAGTGCAGTCCCCTCTGTATTTCCATGCAGAACACCCCAGTTTGGTAGGCGTGCACCTACTAGAACTAACATCACTGTAATTATAAAAATGGTTTCATACGCTTTTATTCTGTAACAACCGGCATCTGTATATAATTAAGTTACAATGAATTATGATAATGCCTTACCATCCCCATTAATCATAATGAACATTTGTCAAATTACCCATTCATTTAATTCATTTTTGTAATATCCAACATGTTTTCCAGATCCATTAAATAAAATGAAAACAGATTAAAGCCCTCATTACATGAAGGCAATTTTAACTTCAAAAAGAAAAACCAAAGAGCAGGGAGCGGCTTAGACTTTGCTCTGTCGGAGCTCCGGGTGCAGGTACGCCAGGCAGGTTCCATGTTTGCTCACAAGGAAAATAGTTCTCTGTTTCCAGTGGAAGAAAAGACAGAGATTTGTGTTTCCCATCCTTGTAGTGTTTCGAGTGTTGCTGTAAATTCTCCTTTTTGAGTTCCTTTTTTTGCATGATTCCAAAGAGCAGATAAACTTAAAGACTTTTAGTAAAAAGGAAATGCTCGTCAGGAAGACTCAATCTAACATCTAGTTGTCTGGCGTGATTTAGCATGAGCCGCAGCTGTGAGTATGATGGACACTGTTCACCACAGAGGGGGGTGATAACCATCATATGCATGATGATCAGAGACAGATTAATGCATAATGGGGCCCTGGGCAAGGTAGCAGCTCTGGTCCCGCCATTGATAAAGGTTGCAGTAGGCAAAGAAAAACTGCCCCTTTTGCAATGGCCGGATTTACTCTCACTGCTGCCCCAAGGCCATTTTTTTGCAATGCAAAACAATGATCCACCCAGCGCCCGGAACTGCATGTCCTGGGCATCGGGAGATAAGAATTCCACACCTCTGTTGCCCCTCTACTCCCTGCTGCCCTGAGGTCGGTCCTTGTGGGAAATCCGGCCCTGCTTGTAGACACCACCTTCCTGCAAATCAATCCACCCTTGTGAAGGGACAGGCAGGTACACAGCTTCGACAATTGGGGCTTTCCCATTGATGTATTGCAGGAGACTGTATCTGGTTCTGCATGACATCCAATGGGCCCTAGGCTCCTGCTTAGGTTGCCTTGTGGATGATCATACACTGATTCTCACACCGCTAGACTACTAACATCAAGTTCTTGGAACTATATAGACAAAAGACCTTAGTCAGCCCCAGTTCATGCTCATGGTCTTGTCTTTTGTGGTTCGCCGACTGCCCATGCTTAAGTGCATCGGAGTGCATCTATACACAATGAGGTTTAATCCTTTAAACTAGGCTATTATAAGAACTTCTAGGTCTAAGGGTATTTGCGGAGTGTCCCTTCATCTTCATTGTTCTTCCTGTACTCTGTGACTCAACAGTGCCATCCCATTGTGACCTCACCTCACTGGAATAACCTGTATACTGGCATCTGTTGGCAACCCAGTATGACCTCACAACCTAGTGCATGCCTTTGGTGCTGAGTTTGGCCTGCTACTGCATATTTGCCCTCTGTATGTTTCAAGGTTTTCTGATTTTCTACCTTGGAGTTGCTCTAACATGACCCTTCCATTAAGCTTCTACCCAGCATAGTAACATAGTAAGTGAGGTTGAATAAAAACCAAGGTCCATCCAGTAGATCATGGTCCATCCAGTAGTTCCGACCTGAGGACCTAGTGGAAATTTTGTAGTAAATAGTTCCTCTTTAAACGTCTACTTCCTGTCCTACCTTCAAGGCCACCACGGACTTATATTCAGATGCTTGATAAGTGGGCACTAAATTGTGTTCATTTTATGTTCTAATTTCCAAAAGCCCAAGCCAGCTATTAATTGGCTTATTCAATGGAGCAAGCAGTGATCTGCAATGCAGTAACCCCCTAGTAAGCCATTACATTTCATTTTACTGTAGGCAGGACAGATTGCAATGCTGCAGTGATGACTTGTGACTGTTTACTCTTGTTTCTCTTCTCTCCCTGTGATTGTGCTACCATAAGCTTCAGTGCCAGTGGTAAGACTAACAGCTTGGTGATTGACCGTTGTAGGAGCTGTTAACAAAACGGAGGGATAAAGCAAAGGTGGTGGGGGACATTTGCCCCCTTGGCCAGTACAAGTATGAAATGTTGGTTAGGTGGCCCTCAGTGGACATGCTCCCCTGTTCAGAGCATGACCTGTAAAAATGGACAGTGATGAGTGAAACGCATACCTCCTGGCCATAATAACAAATTTCAACCGAGTTGATGGTGCTCCTATATTTACCTACGCAGGCACTTAAATTTTACAGCAAAAATAAATGAATCACTGATATGAATTAGCATAAGCTTGAATGACTTGGATAGCTACAGGCTTAGAGGCTAATAAAACAACTCTGAGCACATCTACAAATTACATAATTTATCACGGGGGCCTCGTCGCTGTGTTTTATGATCGTACCCTTCCAAGTATGAAGTGGAACAGCAAACAATCATAATGACGCAGATGTAACTATGTACATTATAGAACTGGGGCACCATGGGGTACGTCACAGCTGGAAGAAATCCACTTACTGTTTGGTGGGATGTTGTACCAAATGCTATAAATGTTTCTCCCTGTCCGCGGAAAGGATGACAGTCGGCGTTTGTCACCGAATGTCCCGAAAATTTAGAATCGACTCTCAGGGGAGCTTTGGCTGCTTTATTAAATCAGTATGTACTTGAGATTGCCTTCATCTATGTGGCAGGACTCTATGGAGAGGAAAATATTTAAAGGGTTCTAACTGCGTGGTATAAAGCTCGGAGAAACTGCCATTTTAATATAAATCTGCGCTAATTATTGTAATCATATATCTGAAATTGAGATAACCTGCAATGCTTAAAGAATATCTAAATCCAAGAACAATAATGTGATCTATGATATCCTGCAGATTACCCGTCCTTAGATTGCATTTGAGTTATCTGTATTAGACTAAAAGTGTTGGGACAATTCTACTGTTTCAACCAATGATGATATTGTAGTGATGTCAGATTTATATTTTCATGTTTAAGTTCTATAAAAGAGCTTCTACTGTTCTGCATCCTCACTTATGGATCTGTGTAGACTTAATTGCAGAAGCTGAAGAAGTGAGGAGGATGGAAGGACCAGGACAGATGCCAAAGGACAGTCCAGAAGGCAGGCAGGGAGCTGGTTGGCATACTAGCAAAGAGTCAGTCCGGGCAGAGATGTTGTTGATACAGCAGGCAGATGTATGGTCAGCATACAGGCAATGGGTTGGTCCAGGCAGCTGGCAGAGGTGTGGTCAATAATACAGGCAAAGGTTTGGTGCAGGCAGAGGTGTGGTCGGTATATAGGCAAAGGGTTGGTCCAGGCAGTGGCATGGTGGATATACAGGCAAGAGTTTGGTCCAGGCAGAGGCATGGACAGTATACAGGCAAAGGGTTGGAGCAGGCAGAGGTATGGTTGAAATACAGGCAAAGGGTTGGTCCAGGCAGAGGCATGGTTAAAATATAGGCAAAGGGTTGGTCCGGGCAGCAGGCAAAGGTATGGTTGTTATATAGGCAAAGGGTTGGTCCAGGCAGCACAATGATGATAAACATAGGCCACGATACCAGCCAAAGGAGAAAGGTAAGTGACACAGTGCTTCACAGAAGCTTATAAAAACCTGGCAGCTTGGCCCACACATTCATTCCTATTTAGAGTTTGCATTCACGGCTCTGGATGAAAGTCTATAGACCTGTAGCCCCTATATAATATACATATATGTGCTATCATAGCGATTCCTGTTCCTAACTGTAAGGAGTTAATTTGTCCCTGTGTGTGATCTGAAGCAGAGATTTGTGGGGATTGCAGTGCAGAGCTGACACTGGGGATTGTTAATAGAGCTTTTGTGAACTACGACTCCCAGGATGCGGTGCGAGAGCAAGGAGGAAGGGCTATGGATTGCAGTGACTGAGCATGCCCAGTCTGACTGGGGGATCTGGAGGAGACAGGCCTGTGTGTGGGGCACTGTGTGAATTAGGACTGCAGGCAACAGAACTGGGTGATTCCCACTGACAGATTGGGACACACAGAATCGGTACAGCCGCATCCTGAAAGACTGATTTTCATCTGCTAAACCGGAGAGACTGTGTTCGAGAACCCGAACTGAGGCCTAGTCGCGTGGCTGAACCGGCCACCGGAGTAATCCAGCCTGCCCAGCTGAGTGAGTGGAGCCGACGGAGCTGACTGAGATCATTGCCAGGTACCCTAGATGACCCTAGATGGCCCTTAGACGATCCGAGATGTCCTGCCACAGGCCTTAGAAGACTACATCCTTTCACAGACGTCGGTCTGAGGAAAGAGGGACATTCACATTCCACAGACAATCATCCTCCTTTTCCCAAAGGGACACTGGAAGTGGTGAGAGGCCTTTGGCCATTGCAACAACTGTACTTTCTACATCTGCTATACAGCAAGGGCCCCAACGTTGGCTAGCCTAGGACAGTACTACTGGCCAGTAGTTTAGAGTGGACTAGATACTGTTAAGTAGACATATTACCGTTGATTATATTCAATTTAAGTGTATTATCTGAAACAATCTGACATTGCTGTTTTTCGTGCATGCAATATATATATAGCTGCAGCTACTGAGTTGTAGAGTGCCTTAGCCTGCTGCCTTATATCCCTTTGTGTGATTGTTGGGTATACTATTGCCATAGTTGCTTTGTATATTGTGCTATTATTAAATCTGCTATAAAACTGTTCAAAGGTGTGTTGGTGTGCTGTGGATCCAAGATTTGGGCGGTACATTGGTGCAGGGGGATAGAAATATCCGGTTATTCAGCAGCTCCTTAGGGGGTGAGCGCTACAGACCATTAAACCCCGACAGTTTGGGAATCTAACCCTTAAAGTGGATCTCAACTGATAAAATTGCTACAAAATAGATTATTTTAGCAGCAGAAGCCTTGCATGGTAAACCATAAGTGACTACACAATTGCCAATCAGGTGCAGCAGGAACCCAGAAGTGGTGAAGATGAGGGCACTGGAATACAGAGCAATGCAGGAGAGCGAGGGGCAGTCAGTGCCGGAGGAGGACAAACAGCAAGGCGAGTTTGCTATAGGAGTGAGTATGCTGTGCATGCTATGCCTGCAAATTATGGCAAGAGCCCTACAGTTCTCTGTACAGAGCATTGAACCTAATTCCAACACTCATCTCACCTCCTGACCTTGACCCTAAACTCAACTAACAACCTAACTCTTGAGTCTAACCTTGAGTTTCCTTTTACTGTACTGGATAATGTCCGATTAACCCCTCAAACGATATACTTAACTTATCATAGGCTCAAAACATAAGCCCCGCAGAGGAGGTGCTGGAACAAAGGTGGACGGGAACAAAGCCAAGAATCTGGCAGAGAGACCTCATTGTTGCAGAAGAAGCCGACATCACTTTTTGGCAGCGGATTGCTTTTATAGAAAACAAAGGCCCTGAATAGGCAGTCTGCGTCCTCCAAGCACATCAGGGCTTAATTCCCAATTAAAACCGGAGAGCTCCTGCAAACC
>NW_017307359.1:235434-236121 GCF_000935625.1 Nanorana parkeri
CGGGCTGGTATTAACATGCGTGTGGTGCTGCAGTAGGCCTCATTTCCAGCCTGTCAGGGATCATAGAATAAATTGCGGAATAAAATCTCGGGATGACAGAATAATGAGCAATTCGTCTGATATGTGGAATAAACAGGTAGATCTCCACCGGGGGCTCAGCAGTAAGTGACATTTGGATGACATTTTGTGATTGAATTAAAACTGTAATGAACCAGTGAATAGTGGGTAGCGGGTTCACGTTCCTGGCGCGGCGTCCTGATTGAACCCAGGATGTGCCGGGAAGGCGCATATATTCTGCAGGCAAACAGGAGAAACGCACCCACCTTATTGGAGGCGACATGTGCGTTTATCGTGTGATGGTGCTCGGTAACGTGGTTTACTTTACTGCCTGGGGTGGGGAGGGCTTAAGAGTGACCTTGAGATGAGCAAAACACATCAGAGGGCGTCATACTTCTTGTTAAGTTTTAGTTGTCGTCTTTTAACCCTTGCACAAAAGGCGCCAAAGTGACGCGCAAGTGCTCCTGACCAAGGATAAGCAGAGAGACTGCAGGCGGATTCACTCTTTCCGAATGTACACAAAAAGAGTGAAAGTGTCATGTGAATTCTCTAGCCAAATCCCAGCAATTGATTAGAATATCCATTGAGCTCAGGTTGTTGTAACCCCCCCCCCCCCCCCCCCCCCCCCCA
>NW_017307359.1:237139-244139 GCF_000935625.1 Nanorana parkeri
CGGTGTGTTTTATGTTCCACCCCCCCCCCCCCCCTACCCTGAATGGTTATCCTCTAGCACTTTCATCAGGCCTTTTTTCTAGCATTTACAGTAACTTCACATTTCTTTGTCAGTGTCGTAGTCCCCGCATGTTCCTCTCGCTCCTCCTCTTTGTATAATGCAGGAAAAATATTTTTCCTTATTTCCTTCCCGCTTCCTGAATGCCGCAATGTAATTGTATTTGTAATTAATTCCCTTCTACATGGCTGTAAATCTGCTGGACAACTGGTGGTTACATGACCTCCGCCAACCATGCCGTCTCTTAGTCAGCGCAGGCGTGTTAATTAGGAATGGTCTAATTAAAAAAACTGATTTAACCACAAAATGTTATAATTTCACTGAATCCCCCAGCTTATTAAGCTGTGTCTTGGGGGTCTTGCAGGTTCCAGTAGACCTGCAGCGGTTTGATGAAGTCGAAGCAGACAGACTGCAGAGCTGGATCACCGGTCTCCACTCCCAGAGGAGACTCCACATGATAGTGGAGGTGAGTACAAATTGCAATGGAAGCACAAGAGCGCAATGACCATATGGTTACATAGTTTGTGGAGACTGACAGTCTCTATGTGAGGAAACAAAAAAGGACTTACTTGTGAATCCTACAGGTGTGGCAAGAAATTACTCTGGTAAGGGATCACAAAGGTGTATGCGGTACTGCTCACTTTGGATCTGTGACATACGGAGTGGGCATAGTTGCGATCAAAACGATTGTGTTGGGGGGGGGAGTGAGTGCGGTACTATAAAGGCTGTCGGCTCTTATGCGGACCAAGCGGCTCCGGGTGGCGGAGAGATTGTCCGGTGCTGTTGGATGGAGTAAGAGGGCCGTGGGTCCGATGGGAATAGGTGGCATCTGAACCGTGTAACAGCGGTGTTGAAGACAAAGGAGTCTGAGCGGTTGACAGTCAAAAGAAATAGTGGTTAGGGGTGTGGGAAAGACAAGGGCTCCTTGTTCCCTTGTCTTTCCCACACCTCTAACCACTATTCCTTTTGACCGTCCACTGCTATTCCTTTTGACGCTATTCCACTATTCCTTTTGACTATGCCCACTCCGTATGTCACAGATCCACACTGAGGAGTACCGCATACACCTTTGTGATCCCTTACCAGAGTCATTTCTTGTCACACCTGTAGGATTCACAAGTAAGTCCTTTTTTGTTTCCTCACATAGAGACTGTCAGTCTCCACAAACTATGTAACCATATGGTCATTGCGCTCTTGTGCTTCCATTGCAATTTTTACAGGCATTCTCCTTCTGTCAGGGCAGCATACCGTACACGCCACTCACCACATCCAGCATCTTTTTGAGAGCGGTGTTCATTGTTTTTGTGTTTTTTGAGGTGAGTACAAAACATTCAATTAATACAACAAATACTTACTTTAAATTGCTGGATATCTTATTTATGAGAGTGATTGATCTGTAATCCATCGGGCTTTGATATTTACATGTGGCAGGAAGTGGTCAGCATGGGGGTGGGGTGGGGGTGGCTTGATGGCTAGCATCCTGCATTCAGTTCAGTTTCCACCGGTGGCACTGTCTGCTTGGAGTCTTCATTTTCTGTGTATATGGGATATGGAACAGAAGGCTGCAGGACAGCGAGGAGCACGAGTGCCACGGATGGAAGCAGACACCGCGCAGGAGACGTCTGGTAGCGAAGTCAGCAGGCCGAAGATCACAACCGGGCGGGCAGCGTGGGAACAGATTCAGGAGACCGGAATCGTGGTCCAGAAAGCCAAGGGTCAGAGCCAGCCGGGCAGAGATGTACCAAATCAGAAGGCAAGAGCGAAGTCCAGAAAACAAGCCAAGGTCAGGGGCCGGCAGCAAGCGGCAGAGTGGTCCAAGACAATCCAGGTCAAAGGCAAAATCAATAGGAGACAGGAAGCACTAGCTGAGAAGACCATCAGCAATGTTGTGAGCTCAGGCTCCTGCTGTTTGAGTGTCTTCCCGCACACCTTCGGTTGTGCAAGCATGCGCACTAGGGTCCGTCTTTGGAGATGGGGTCTCTGCGCGGACGCCATTCTACCCTTACACTAATAAGAGTGAGCAAAAAAAAAGAGAAGATGGTTGTAATAAAATTTAGAATCTTGAGACTCTTCTTAGTAGACTTAGAAAAGACACCCCCGCTCTACTTTAGTCCTCTTGCTGGATAGAGTTGGATAGGCAAAGCAAAACTGATGGTTGCCCCCCGCTTACCTTTCTGTCAGGAGACTTCAAGGGCTTTGCATTTATGTAGATCAGGAGTTATTTTCCTGTTTTCAACTGGAATTCTTGTTTTAGAAACTGTTGAAGCCAAAGGCAACCAGGCAAGTAGCATTTCCATAAGAAGGTCAGCTACGAGAGCTCCTGTATTTCATTTAATACAATGTTCCTTTTAAGATGTAGCACCAAGGGAGGTTATCGATTGTTACCCGTTACAAACCCGTCTTCCCCTCCTTGTCTCTTACCGTTCGCATTCAAACCTCTTCAGTTCCACCTCCTGTGAAACGCGTCGTTCCACATAAAAGCGATCTGGTTCTCTGGTACATTTTGTGACAATAGGCTTTTGAGTTGTCGGAATCTTCAAGAGCAAATTCAATAAGTGACCTCTCCTGTGCCGGAGAAATTGCGGCAATGATTGTGAAAGCTCTTCGAAGAAAAGGTACTGCAACATCATCTTTTTTTTTTCTTCTCCAACAGCTTCAAAGTTTTTAGTCCCTTATCTGGAACAAATATGCAGATCCAAGAGGTCAATGTGTCAGAAAGCATTAAAGAAGAACTCTGAGAATCTAAAAAAAATACTCTTGCAGTGCTGGGGCAGCCCCACTGCAAGGGTAGTTTTTAATTAAGGGGTTTCTTTTGCCTAGGGGGCTCAAATAAATAAGATATACTCCACTTATAATACCCATTTTTTTGTAAAAAAAATAAAATTAAAAGATGAGGCTGTGCCAAGTAAACAGATACCAAACGGCGCCAAGTTAAAAATTGTCTGCACCTGTGAAATTACGACAAAATATGATACTCCATATTGTCCAAAGGAAACACTTTAAAAGCCCCTACAGGTCATTAGTTTATTCATGAATATTGGCCCTGGAATTATTTCTCTCACTCTGGCGCATGCGGCAATATCCAACATGTGTGGTGTAATTGTCATTTTTGTACATAGTTGCACCCGAAGTATTTTTTGCAGCAATTTTGGATTTTATAAAGTGTTTTTTATGTAAAAATGGAGAAGCCAAGCTTGAATAGAGGTGGGGGGAGGGGGTTGAGACATCTATTGTCTGCCACATGCAATGCTGTTTTAACACCTCTCTCTGAGCAGGTTAATAGCACCTCCTAGACTCCAATTATGCAAATGCAATCAACACCTGGCTGTGACTAACAGATTATATGGATTGGAGCGACATTCACCATATTTATTCCCAGGGAATTTTTTTGTACAAGTTCAATTCGGAAAGCTGGTCGGATGTCCAGTGAAACGTCTCCAAGAAAAATACAGCAAGTCCAGTTGCCTTGACTTATTTTTTACAGATATTTATAAAGAGTTGTGCTAATATCATGTGTGTAAAAATTTGCAACTGCCAACATTTTATTCTACAGGTTCTGTGCTTTAAGGAAATTGATAATTTGGGGGGATTTAAGTAATTTTCAGGCCTAAAATGTGGATTAGAACATGTGTGCAAAAAACACCTTGGCAGCGAAAGGGTTACAGAAAAGAATCTAAATAAAAAGTACATACAGACCATAAATTATTCATTATTTCTATATGGATGTATAAATTATGTACTTGACTTCAAACACGTGCCGCATGTTCCCGGAATCTGTCGTTTTCTGAAACGCGTCGCTCCACATCAAAGCGCTCTCGTCTTGTTGTGCTTTTTTTGACAACACGCCGGAATAGGCCTCGATTTGTCGAGATATTCAGCAGCAAATTGAATCAGTGACCTCTCCTGCGACAGAGAAATTGCGGTAATGAATGTGAAAGCACTTCGGAAAAATGAGCCCACGGCATTGTGGATTTTTTCTTCCCCCCTCCCCCGTACGGTGTTTTCTATATTGCCCGCTAGGCGCAATGCCCTCAGGTCAGCAAACAAACAGAACAGCGCGGAAGGACTCGGGCTTCTCTAGCAGATCTATGAGAGGAATTCTGGAAAAAAGAGGCCGATTCAAATGGAAATTACATTTGTTCCCCAAAGGCCCGATAGACTGCGCGTCTGTAGCAAACACGATTGTTCCACGTATCTGTTGAGAGATACGTATTTCCTACATCAGATCAGAAACCGGTTTCAAGGGCGGTTTGGCCAATTAATGTTTTCTTCCTTCATGATGTTACAGCTCAATCCAAACAGAACAATACGCCATTGATTCACACATGCAGGAATTTAGGGATGCACCGATACCGATACTAGTATCGGTATCGGTGCCGATACCAAGTATTTGGGTGAGTACTCGTACTCGCCCAAATGCTCAGATACCTAGCACGAGTACTTCCTGTATCAGGAAGCCGGGCAGCACATCATTACACGCTGCCCGGTTTCCTGATTGGCCAGGAAACGGCTCCATGCTCTCTCGTCACTTGAGCATGGAGCCGATTTCCCGGCCAATCAGGAAGCCGGGTAGCGTGCAATGACACGCTGCCCGGCTTCCCAATTGGTCAGGAAGCTAGCAAATCCGGAAGCCGGGCGCCGTGTAATGACGCAGCGCCCGGCATTCTGATTGGCCGGGAAGCCGGCGTCATGCTCCCTCGTCATCTCATGAATCATAATATTAAGAAAGTGACCTTAAAGCATTAGTTTGTATTGCTTTAGAAAAAATTTGACCTGTCCCTTTTAAGAAAAAGTATCGATAATTTGTATCTGCGAGTACTTGATCAAAAGTATCGGTACTCGTACTCGGTATTAAAAGTATCGGTGCATCCCTACAGGAATTCAATCACCACAGATTGGTGAAGCCTCAAACAATGTGATGTGGTGAGAGGCTGACTGGACCACTTCATACTCGTACCAAAGACTTGGTGCCACCACCACCACACTGGTAACGTCTTCCCGAGTTCTCTTCTTCCTGTTGGTCCAAAAGCTTTGGGGGCATTTTTCCAAGCTCAAATGAAAAGCTCAAGTGAATTATTCCATGATCCCAATGCATGGCAAATCACCAGGGTGTTTTTCAATATCCAACCCTCACATCAAAACCTCCATGACATCCTCAACCCCTGGAGCAAAAAGCTTCAGGGCATTTTCTCAAGCTCAACAGCTCCATCAGAACCCCCAGGGCATTGTTCCATGCTCATGGTTTGCACATTCAAGGCATTTTTCCACGGGTTACCTGGACTGTTCTTGGGCAATGGCCAGAAAAACCTTGAGGGGACTCAATAGCTACCTCTCACAAGTGTTCACCCATTCTGGAATGTTGTGTACTGTCCTGCATTGTTTGAGCTGCCACGCCCAACGTGTTATAATCTGGTCTCTGGCCTCCTTTCCCACACTGAGCCAGCACACCTAATACAACTGATGAGAAGCCATTATGACTTTCAAATGCTTACTTCTGCCCTCATGTCAGGCTCAACTCTATGAACCTCCTACTACCAATTATCAACTATGTATATGACCAAAAGTAGGTAAATAACGGAGTTTAAGTGTTTCCAGTAAAGGGTACGGATGTTAATACAGCATCCATAGACAAGTAGACACTTCTGGCCTTGTAACAACAGTTTGGTGAAGGCCCCTTTCCATTCTAGTATGACCGTGGTCCTGTACAAAAAACCAGCTCCATAAAGACATGAGTGGCCTGAACAGAGCCCTGACCTCAATCCAACAGATCAACGGTATCTTTGAGATGAATTGGAACTCCAATGTGAGACAGGTCTTTTCATCCAACATCAGTACTTGCCAAAATGGGCACAAAAAGACACCCAGTCAAGCCTTTGCAGTAAGGTGGAGGATGTCATAGCTGAGGAGGGAGGCCAACCCAATATTAATGGCCATGGTTTTGGAGTGGGATGTCCAACCAGCTCACATAGGTGTCATGGTCCGGTGTCCACAAATGTTTGGCCATACAGGGACTCATTTACAACAGAGGGCACACTGTGGGCCATCTCATTAATAAAAATTGGGTCATGGTATGGAGCCCGCAAAGCCCAATTGAGCAGGGAGAGCTCCATGATTAGAAGAGAGAAGGTCATGACCAGGTTTTTCTCCTGAAGCCTGCAGAGCACATTTGTAAGGCACATTGTTGTGCTTTATAATGGCGCTGTACTTGTTGTTGTTTTTTATTTTCATCATGGTGCCCATTAGAGCAGAACATGTATAAACATAGTTCGTACATTCGGGTCACATTCCAGATCAAATACCACGGCTTTCAAATGGGCCCCATAGTGTTCCTACACGACTGGAAAGCACGCCGGATCATTATGTTGATGAAGGTAACCGGTCGCCCCCCCCCCCCCTGTACTCAGGTACAAAAAATAATCTCAAAGAGGTGACCTCGGCCGTCACATCGATTTTTCGCGCATTACGAATCTATCTGTCCGAAGGCAAATTAAATCATAGCATGCCTAATCCATTGTCGATCTAATCAGTAAACGCAAAGACCTAATCTTTTTACTAAATGTCGGTAATTAGGGCCGAACAAGTTGTGTTTTTTTTTTCTCTCGACGGCTCGGGCATTGGCGAACGCACCGCGTCCACGTCCCGCTGCTAATTAGATGTAAAAATGAAAAGGCCAGGAAGGAGGGAAGTAAATACGGGCAGGAAATAGACGGCCTTGAAGGTTTCCTCATTACCGCATTCTTCCCTTTTACGCAGCGGAGACATTACACCGCTAATAAAGCTTAAATAGGACAGCCGGGGCTCCGAGATGAGCCCTTTGAAGTGCCATTTATGTGGCTAAAATGTGACGCGCCTCTTTCTAATTAGATCCTATAAATTATTGAACAATATATGGAGTCGCAGGCTGCAAGAGAAGCGAGAGGGCTTTTTAATTGTGCTGAGACTT
>NW_017307359.1:244606-244821 GCF_000935625.1 Nanorana parkeri
TTGTACTTCCTTTTTTGCAGCAAAACCCCCCCCCCCCTACTTATAAAGCCCCGAGAACAAAGACGTCCTATATTACAGCTCGCTGGTCCTTAGATGTGGTGCTGCATCTGTTTTCTTTATTTAAGGCAAAGTACATTTTGTGCAGTTTCTCTAGATTCTGCCAGAATTCCAATGTCCTTGTAACTTCTTGTGTACTTAAATCTCAAACAATGTGG